>NC_092090.1:89095536-89363036 GCF_045679555.1 Salvelinus alpinus
CTTTCTTGACATCTTTGTTGTCATTAATTCTTACTATGGTTTTTTATCTTGCCTTACAAAATATGCTACTTTATAGTAGAACCTTCTTTCACCATCTATTCCGTTATTAAATGTTTTAATGATTCTCTTAAATTAGCATATTACAAAGTCATGTTGTAAAGGTAAACAGTCTGATGACTGGTAGTGTATTATTCTGTGTATACTGATGTAGGAGTGAGTGTCAATATCAACTGGAATTGTATACCTGCAGATCGATATGTGGCACAATTAGATGTGAGAGGCATTGATCACAGTGACTTTGGTTTCACTCTCCCTCCCTGCTATCCTTATCACAGTCAATAGAGCCGTACTCTATGTGTCGCCTCAACAGGGAGTTTATGAATGAACCTAAATTCAAACTCGCATTGAACCCCATTTTTTCTGTTCTGAACTTCATTATTAAAAGCAATGTACTCGGAAGTAATTTTAATTTAAATCACGTTCTTGGGAACTTTGAATGGGATATTTTTCTCTCTTCCTGACCTAGCTTTTAAGAGTGATATGATTGAACAAACAGCAAAAGTGTTCCCAACAGTTTTGATAAAAGTTAAGATCAAAACTGTAGTTAAGTGTTTGTTGTTATGAATCAAATTAATTAAATAAAAAATTAAATGTGTGCATGCGTGGGGAGGGAGGGGCAGTCCTTTCAATTTACAAACAAACAGTAACATGTATCTCCATACACGAACAGAGGACATATCATGTAGGAGAGTAAAGAAAATAAAGGAACTTTTGACTGTATATATATATATATACAGTATCAGTCAAAAGTTTGGACACACCTACTCATTCAAGGGGTTCTCTTTATTTCTTACTATTTTCTACATTTTAGAATAATAGTGAAGACATAAACTATGAAACACACACTAACACACACTAACCAAAAAAGTGTAAACAAATCAAAATATATTTGAGAAATTTGAGATTCTTCTGCCTTTACCACAGCTTTACACACTCTTGTCATTCTCTCAACCATCTTCAACTGGATGCTTTTCAACAGTCTTAAAGGTGTTCCCACATACTGTATGCTAAGCACTTGTTGGCTCGAGGGTGGTCTGCCGGGCATTGGGATGACAACCCAACTCGGGTTGAGGAGGGCTTTTAGCGCGTGGAATAGTAGGGACCAATTGGAGGTTTACTTAGTAGAAATGCAAATATCATGGTACAACTATATAGACACTCAATCATTATGTTACTTTTTAATAGTACGTTTACAAAAATATATTCTGATTAAAAGAATGAAAGGTGTGTCTCATTATGGTAAGTGGTGAAATAAGTATAGCCAGTTACAATTGTAATGGCTTAGCAGATAATAAGAAAAGACGATCAGTATTTACCTGGCTAAAAGAGAAGGATTATAATATCTATTGTTTACAGGAAACCCATTCAACAGTTTTAGATGAAGTTTTGTGGAAAAAGAACTGGGGGTGCAAAATATATTTCTCCCATGGGCAAAGAAATTCAAAAGGGGTGATGGTCTTAATTAACAATAATTTTGATCCAAATGTGCAAATTGTCCAAACAGATCCTCAAGGTAGATGGATTATTTTAAATATGTTATTGGACAATAAACAAATATGGCTTGTTAACCTATACGGTCCGAATAATGATGATCCAAGCTTCTTTGAAAATATATATAAGAATTTATCAACTCTACAAGCAACACTAGACTCTATTATTATAGTGGGATATTTTAATACGGTCTTAAATACCTCTATAGACCGGAAAGGAAATCACACTACAAACTATCACCCTCAGGCACTTAAGGAAATCATGAATATCATGGATATATTGGAATTAGTGGATATATGGAGACTTAAATACCCTGATTTAGTGAGATATACATGGCGGAGGCTGAATCAAGCTAGTCGTCTTGACTACTTTCTTATACCATTCTCTCTGGCACCAAAAGTTAAAAAAGTGTTGATAGGGGATAGAATGCGGTCGGATCATCACATAATTGGCATATATATTTCTCTTACAGAATTTCCACGTGGGCGAGGATATTGGAAATTTAATCAAAGTCTACTAGATGATAAATTGTTTAGAACTAGGACAGAAGATTTTATAACTGACTTTTTCAGACATAACATAGGTACAGCAGATCCCCTTATTGTATGGGACACTTTTAAGTGTGCCTTTAGAGGCCATGCAATTCAGTACTCATCTATAAAACAAAAGCAATTTAGATCAAAAGAGTCCATATTAACAAAGGAAATTGAAGGACTAACAGTACAGTTAGATAGCAATAAAAACGGTACCATAGAGGCACAGAATAAGTTAGAGGAAAAACAAAAAGAAATGGAGGAACTTATTCAAGAAAGATCCAGTGTAATATATTATAAAAATAAAGCGAACTGGATGGAATATGGGGAAAAATGCACCAAATTATTTTTCAATCTTCAATATAGAAATGCTACCAAAAAAAATGTATTAAAACTTGTTACAAATGATGGAGTCACGCATGATTCACCAAAATATATTTTGAAAGAGGAAGTAAAGTACTTTAAGAATATGTTTTCGTTTCAGGCTCCTCCATCTCCACTAACTGAAACTAATTGTATGGATTTTTTTCCTATTAATAATGTAAAATTAACATCTGTACAGAAAGACTCATGTGAAGGCCAAATTACAGAGGAGGAACTGCTTGATGCAATTGGGGCCTTTAAAGATGGGAAAACTCCAGGGCTGGATGGCATACCAGTGGAAGTATACAAAACTTTTTTTGATATACTCAAAGGACCATTATTAGCTTGTTTTAACCACTCCTATATAAATGGTAGATTATCAGACACGCAACAAGAAGGTCTGATATCGTTATTACTGAAACAGGACCCAGGTGGTATATACAGTATAAAGATCCAGTCCAATTAAAAAATTGGAGACCTCTTACACTTCAGTGTTGTGATGCAAAAATCCTAGCAAAATGCTTGGCGCATAGAATAAAAAAAGTTTTGTCAGATATTATTCATCCTAATCAGACAGGTTTTTTACATGGACGATACATTGGAGATAATATAAGGCAAGTACTGGAAACAATAGAACACTATGAAATATCGGGGACACCAGGCCTGGTTTTCATAGCTGATTTTGAAAAGGCTTTTGATAAAGTACGACTGGAGTTTATATATAAATGCCTAGAATATTTCAATTTTGGGGAATCTCTTATAAAATGGGTTAAAATTATGTATAGTAACCCTAGGTGTAAAATAGTAAATCATGGCTACATCTCAGAAAGTTTTAAACTATCTAGAGGAGTAAAACAAGGTTGTCCACTATCGGCATATCTATTTATTATTGCCATCGAAATGTTAGCTGTTAAAATTAGATCAAACATTAATATTAAGGGATTAGAAATCCGTGGCTTAAAAACTAAGGTGTCATTGTACGCTGATGATTCATGTTTTCTTTTAAAACCACAACTAGAGTCTCTCCAGGGCCTCATAGAGGATCTAGATACCTTTGCTATCCTCTCTGGATTAAAACCAAATTATGACAAATGTACCATATTACGTATTGGATCACTAAAAAATACACATTTTATATTGCCATGTAGTTTACCAATTAAATGGTCTGACGGAGATGTGGACATACTCGGTATAAAAATCCCAAAAGAAAGAAATGATCTCACTCCAATAAATTTTTATAGAAAGTTAGCAAAAATAGATAAGATCTTGCTACCATGGAAAGGAAAATACCTGTCTATTTGTGGAAAAATCACCCTGATTAACTCTTTAGTCATATCACAGTTTACCTATTTGCTTATGGTTTTGCCTACACCTAGTGACCTGCTTTTTAAATTATATGAACAAAAAATATTCCATTTTATTTGGAACGGCAAGCCAGATAAAATTAAAAGGGCCTATTTATATAACGAATATGAATTCGGAGGGCAGAAATTATTAAATATTAAAGCATTAGACCTCTCACTAAAGGCATCAGTCATACAAAAGTTATACTTAAATCCAAACTGGTTCTCTAGTAAATTGGTACGAATGTCTCATCCTATATTCAAGAAGGGCCTTTTCCCCTTTATTCAGATTACACCTGCTCACTTTCGGTTGTTTGAAAAGGAAATAATCTCCAAAATATCCTTATTTTTTAAACAAGCCTTAGAAAGTTGGTTGCAATTTCAGTTTAATCCACCTGAAAGGACGGAACAAATAGTACAACAAATATAGTAATTGATAAAAAAACTGTATTTATTGAAGAAATGTTTAAAAAAGGTATAATTTTTGTGAATGATGTCATAAATAGGACTGGTGGAGTTATGTCACACATGCAGCTAACACAGACATATGGAAATGTCTGCTCTACCCAAAATTACAACCAATTAATTGCAGCATTACCACAAAAATGGAAGAGGCAAGTAGAAGGGGAAAAAAGTAAGGAACTTGTATGTCGGCCCTGTATTAAAGAACATAAATGGTTAAAGAAAAGTGTGATAAATAAAAACATATACCAATTTCATTTAAGGACCAAAAAACTGACAGCTGTGCCATATAAATTGCAAAATAGTTGGGAAGAGATTTTCGATGTACCCATTCCATGGCACATGGTTTATGAATTGATACGCAAAACAACGCCGGATTCAAAACTTCGAATTTTTCAATTTAAATTACTGTACAAAATTCTTGCAACTAATAGAATGTTATATATATGGGGTATACAATCTTCCCAGCTCTGCAGATTCTGTTGTGAGGAGGCAGAGTCATTAGATCATTTATTTTGGTATTGTCCATATGTAGCTCGTTTTTGGTCACAGGTCCAGGAATGGCTGAAGAATTGCAACATTTGCCTAAAACTAACGCTACAGATAGCAATACTGGGGGATTTGAAAAGCCATGGTCAATCAATCAATAATATAATAATTATTTTAGCAAAAATGTTTATTTTTAATTTACAATCTATAGAAGCTATGAGAATAGGAAGGTTCAAGTCTTTTGTGAAGCATCACAGCACAGTTGAAAAATATATGGCAAATAAAAATCCGAAATGGATGATGTTGGAAGATAGATGGGAGGGGTTGAGTGGAACTGAAGGGTGGGACTAATAACAAGATAAACAATGTAGGGCATACGGGATCTGTGAAATGTGTATAGGTGCGGAGCTTTTGTGAAATAGCACAGTTACAAGTGGAAATAAAATTGGATGGACAACAGAAATAGAGGAAGGACTAAGAACAAATAAGAGAGAACTATTGTAAAGTGGACTGTGTCTGTAAGATGGGTATAAGATGTATAAATTGAAGGTAAAAGCAGAAGTGTTTATTAGTTTACTCCAATTGGGGGATCGGTGGTAGGGTGCGGGGAATAATAATAAAGGTATATTCTTTAAAAAAGTATGTATGTCTATATAGGTATGTGTATGTATATATGTGTATATGTATGCATGCGTGTATGGATATATATATTTACCCCAAAAAATATGGGGGATTGGAAATGATGCAGACAATTACATTGGAAGCAACATTCTTTCTGCAAGATTAAGCTGATCCAACCCCCCAAGAAAAAAAAAAAAAAAAAAAAAAAACACTTGTTGGCTGCTTTTCCTTCACTCTGCGGTCCAACTCATCCCAAACCATCTCATTTGGGTTGAGGTCAGGTGATTGTGGAGGCCAGATCATCTGACGCAGCACTCCATCACTCTCCTTCTTGGTCAAATAGCCCTTACACAGCCTGGAGGTCTGTTGGGTCATTGTCCTGTTGAAAAACAAATGATAGTCCCACTAAGCGCGAACCAGATAGGATGGCGTATCGGTGCAGAATGCTGTGGTAGCCATGCTAGTTAAGTGTGTCTCGAATTCTAAATAAATCACTGAGAGTGTCACCAGAAAAGCACTCCCACACCATCACACCTCCTCCACCATGCTTCACGGTGGGAACCACACATGTGGAGATCATCTATTCACCTATTCTGCGTCTCACAAAGAGATGGTGGTTGGAACCAAAAATCTCAAATTTTGACTCATCAGACCGAAGGATAGATTTCCACCGGTCTAATGTCCATTGCTCGTGTTTCTTGGCAGAAGCAAATCTCAATCGGAGGTGCAGTTAATTCTAATGAACTTATCCTCTGAAGCAGAAGTAACTCTGGGTCTTCCTTCCCTGTGGCGGTCCTCATGAGAGCCAGTTTCATCGTAGCGCTTGATGGTTTTTGCGGCCGTACTTGAAGAAACTTTCAAAGTTCTTGAACTTTCCCCCGTTGACTGACCTTTATGTCTTAAAGTATTGATTGACTGTCATTTCTCTTTGTTTATTTGAGCTGTTCTTTCCAAAGTATGGATTTGGTCTTTTACCAAATAGGGCTGTCTTCTGTTTACCACCCCTACCTTGTCACAACACAACTGGTTGGCTCAAACACATTAAGAAGAAAAGACATTCCACAAATTAACTTTTAAGAAGGCACACCTGTTAATTGAAATGCATTCCAGATGACTACCTCATGAAGCTGGTTGAGAGAATGCAAAGAGTGTGCAAAGCTGTCATTTAGGCAAAGGGTGAATACTTTGAAGAATATCAAAAATCAAATATATAACACTTTTTTGGCAACTACATGATTCCATATGTGTTTTTTCACAGTTTTGATGTCTTCACTATTATTCTGCAATGAGTAGGTGTGTCTAACCCTTTGACTAGTACTGTATATAGGGCATGTGTTGTGATTAATACAGTATGCTAGTCTCTGGAGAAGGTTCCAATCATAATGATTATGTCTCTGTTACATGGCTTCCAAACTCCATGTTCCTCTGTCCTGCCTCCACAACTCCACACCTCCATGTTCCTCTGTTCAGCCTCCACTCCTCCATGTTCCTCTGTTTAGCCTCCACACCTCCATGTTCCTCTGTTTAGCCTCTACACCTCCATGTTCCTCTGTTTAGCCTCCACACCTCCATGTTCCTCTGTTTAGCCTCCACACCTCCATGTTCCTCTGTTCAGCCTCTACACCTCCATGTTCCTCTGTTTAGCCTCCACACCTCCATGTTCCTCTGTTCAGCCTCCACACCTCCATGTTCCTCTGTTCAGCCTCCACACCTCCATGTTCCTCTGTTCAGCCTCTACACCTCCATGTTCCTCTGTTCAGCCTCTACACCTCCATGTTCCTCTGTTCAGCCTCTACACCTCCATGTTCCTCTGTTCAGCCTCCACAACTCCATGTTCCTCTGTTCAGCCTCCACACCTCCATGTTCCTCTGTTCAGCCTCTACACCTCCATGTTCCTCTGTTTAGCCTCCACACCTCCATGTTCCTCTGTTTAGCCTCCACACCTCCATGTTCCTCTGTTCAGCCTCCACACCTCCATGTTCCTCTGTTTAGCCTCCACACCTCCATGTTCCTCTGTTTAGCCTCCACACCTCCATGTTCCTCTGTTTAGCCTCCACACCTCCATGTTCCTCTGTTCAGCCTCTACACCTCCATGTTCCTCTGTTCAGCCTCCACACCTCCACGTTCCTCTGTTCAGCCTCTACACCTCCATGTTCCTCTGTTTAGCCTCCACACCTCCATGTTCCTCTGTTTAGCCTCCACACCTCCATGTTCCTCTGTTCAGCCTCTACACCTCCATGTTCCTCTGTTCAGCCTCCACACCTCCATGTTCCTCTGTTCAGCCTCCACACCTCCATGTTCCACTGTTCAGCCTCCACTCCTCCATGTTCCTCTGTTCAGCCTCCACACCTCCATGTTCCCCTGTTCAGCCTCCACACCTCCATGTTCCCCTGTTCAGCCTCCACTCCTCCATGTTCCTCTGTTCATTCTCTACACCTCCATGTTCCTCTGTTCAGCCTCTACACCTCCATGTTCCTCTGTTTAGCCTCCACACCTCCATGTTTCTCTGTTCAGCCTCCACACCTCCATGTTCCTCTGTTCAGCATCCACACCTCCATGTTCCTCTGTTCAGCCTCCACACCTCCATGTTCCTCTGTTCAGCCTCCACACCTCCATGTTCCTCTGTTCAGCCTCCACACCTCCATGTTCCTCTGTTCAGCCTCCACACCTCCATGTTCCTCTGTTCAGCCTCTACACCTCCATGTTCCTCTGTTCAGCCTCCACACCTCCATGTTCCTCTGTTCAGCCTCCACACCTCCATGTTCCTCTGTTCAGCCTCCACACCTCCATGTTCCTCTGTTCAGCCTCCACACCTCCATGTTCCTCTGTTCAGCCTCTACACCTCCATGTTCCCCTGTTCAGCCTCCACTCCTCCATGTTCCTCTGTTCAGCCTCTACACCTCCATGTTCCTCTGTTCAGCCTCCACACCTCCATGTTCCTCTGTTCAGCCTCTACACCTCCATGTTCCTCTGTTTAGCCTCTACACCTCCATGTTCCTCTGTTCAGCCTCTACACCTCCATGTTCCTCTGTTTAGCCTCCACACCTCCATGTTCCTCTGTTCAGCCTCCGCACCTCCATGTTCCTCTGTTCAGCCTCCACACCTCCATGTTCCTCTGTTCAGCCTCTACACCTCCATGTTCCTCTGTTCAGCCTCTACACCTCCATGTTCCTCTGTTCAGCCTCTACACCTCCATGTTCCTCTGTTCAGCCTCCACAACTCCATGTTCCTCTGTTCAGCCTCCACACCTCCATGTTCCTCTGTTCAGCCTCTACACCTCCATGTTCCTCTGTTTAGCCTCCACACCTCCATGTTCCTCTGTTTAGCCTCCACACCTCCATGTTCCTCTGTTTAGCCTCCACACCTCCATGTTCCTCTGTTTAGCCTCCACACCTCCATGTTCCTCTGTTCAGCCTCTACACCTCCATGTTCCTCTGTTCAGCCTCCACACCTCCACGTTCCTCTGTTCAGCCTCTACACATCCATGTTCCTCTGTTTAGCCTCCACACCTCCATGTTCCTCTGTTTAGCCTCCACACCTCCATGTTCCTCTGTTCAGCCTCTACACCTCCATGTTCCTCTGTTCAGCCTCCACACCTCCATGTTCCTCTGTTCAGCCTCCACACCTCCATGTTCCCCTGTTCAGCCTCCACTCCTCCATGTTCCTCTGTTCAGCCTCCACACCTCCATGTTCCCCTGTTCAGCCTCCACTCCTCCATGTTCCTCTGTTCATTCTCTACACCTCCATGTTCCTCTGTTCAGCCTCTACACCTCCATGTTCCTCTGTTTAGCCTCCACACCTCCATGTTTCTCTGTTCAGCCTCCACACCTCCATGTTCCTCTGTTCAGCCTCCACACCTCCATGTTCCTCTGTTCAGCCTCCACACCTCCATGTTCCTCTGTTCAGCCTCCACACCTCCATGTTCCTCTGTTCAGCCTCCACACCTCCATGTTCCTCTGTTCAGCCTCCACACCTCCATGTTCCCCTGTTCAGCCTCTACACCTCCATGTTCCTCTGTTCAGCCTCTACACCTCCATGTTCCTCTGTTCAGCCTCCACACCTCCATGTTCCTCTGTTCAGCCTCCACACCTCCATGTTCCTCTGTTCAGCCTCCACACCTCCATGTTCCTCTGTTCAGCCTCTACACCTCCATGTTCCCCTGTTCAGCCTCCACTCCTCCATGTTCCTCTGTTCAGCCTCTACACCTCCATGTTCCTCTGTTCAGCCTCCACACCTCCATGTTCCTCTGTTCAGCCTCTACACCTCCATGTTCCTCTGTTTAGCCTCCACACCTTCATGTTCCTCTGTTCAGCCTCCACACCTCCATGTTCCCCTGTTCAGCCTCTACACCTCCATGTTCCTCTGTTCAGCCTCTACACCTCCATGTTCCTCTGTTTTGCCTCCACTTGTTTGAAATAACTTTCATGGCCTTCCCTCACTCCTCTCTCATTTACATTTTACATTTAAGTCATTTAGCAGACGCTCTTATCCAGTCTTCTCAGCTCCATCCCTGTCAGACAAGATGTCTCCTTTCTCCCATCTCCCTCTTCTGAGCCCCATCCCTGTCAGACAATATGTCTCCTCTCTCGCCCTACCTCTTTTTAGCCCGTCCCTATCAGACAAGATGTCTCCTTTCTCCCATCTCCGTCTTCTGAGCCCCATCCCTGTCAGACAAGATGTCTCCTCTCTCCCCCTACCTCTTTTTAGCCCCATCCCTGTCAGACAAGATGTCTCCTCTCTCCCACCTCCCTCTTCTGAGCCCTATGCCTGTCAGACAATATGTCTCCTCTCTCCCCCTACCTATTCCATCCTCGCCGGTGCCCCGGGAAGAGTTTCCTAAGTGCTTATCTGGTGGAGTCCGAGCACTAGAATCCCTGTAGCAGGGCCAGTGGTATGGTGTAGCGTGGGGTGAAATGAATTCATCACATCATTACTGCCGGTGATAAATGGTGGCTCGAGCTGTCATGAGAACGGAGAGGAGGGTGAGGACTGGATGGTAATTCTCTGTTCAGCTCCTGGCTCTTCCTCTGCTCCTCTTTATCAGGTAGAATACTTCCCCTACTGCTACTGCTAACCACCAGCACCTCCTCTGTAGGCCACAGACACTGGATTAGACAGGAGTAAACAAGACAGATATTAGGGATACTATTTTTATCACCATGTCTCTCAATTTCAATTCAATTTCAATTCAAGGGCTTTATTAGCATGGGAAACATATGTTAACATTGCCAAAGCAAGTGAAGTAGATAATATACAAAAGTGAAATGAACAATAAAAATGAACAGTACACTTTACACTCACAGACATTCCAAAATAATCTCTCTGTCTGTCTGTTTACCCTTCACAGGGAAGAGTGACCCCTTCTGTGTGGTGGAACTGAGTAACGATCGGCTACAGACACACACGGTCTACAAGAACCTCAACCCCGTGTGGAACAAGGTCTTCACCTTGTGAGTGCACTTCTGTACCATGTGTTGCCACATACCCATCCTGACCTCATGCTGGGTGGGCTCTCTCTTTCTGTCTGTCTTCCTCACTCTCTGACATATGCCAGTACTTCATATATGTGCACACACGCACGTCTATTGAATTGTGTTGCAACTATTGCTAATATTTTATTTTTGTCTTTTTTTTACTAGGCAAGTCAGTTAAGAACCTATTCTTATTTACAATGACAGCCTACTGGGGAAC
Source organism: Salvelinus alpinus (assembly GCF_045679555.1). Classification (NCBI taxonomy): domain Eukaryota; kingdom Metazoa; phylum Chordata; class Actinopteri; order Salmoniformes; family Salmonidae; genus Salvelinus; species Salvelinus alpinus. The sequence goes on from NC_092090.1 coordinate 89,106,590, forward strand.
AGTGGGTTAACTGCCTTGTTCAGGGGCAGAACGACTGATTTTTCGGTTACTGGACCAACGCTCTAACCACTAGGCTACCTGCCACTCCAAATAATAAGATATGAAGTATACATATATTATTTGAAGTAGTATTACAGTACAGGTATTACAGTACCTATAACTACAGCACATGATCATAACAAGGCATGGTTATAAAAAAAACAATCATAGCTATTAATAATAAAAAGAGTTATAATTCATACTTAATTTCCAGTTATTACCCGTTTCCAGTTATGCCACTACTTGTCACATTTGCCAAAGGACATTGTAAAATGTAAGGATTACAATCTGAATACTATTTTGGGATGCACATGATGATCTCTCTGTTTGTCAATTATGTTCTTTCTAGTTCTCTATTTCTGCAAAATCTACATGATCATTGTTTGGATAAAGCACGTTTTCTTAAACATCTTGATTTCAATAATATGATCAAACACTGTCATTACTGCGCGTTTCATTCAACTAGCAAAGCATTGCACAGCGTTTGCACTTAGCCTACTGTAAATAGTCCAAATCTATTTATTTGACAGTGAGAACATGTCATATATTCATGAATCTATATATATCTCATAGAAAATATAGCTAATGCTAGGGGATGGTTGAGATTTAAATTCAGAGGTCTAGGTTTTATCCCCTTATAAATCATTCCTCCTATACATTTAGATTTTGATTGACATGCCATAATTGGATACTATACATGACTATGTACATACATTTATATATATATATTTCAGTCTTCTTTACAGGGAAATACACAAGTGAATTCCCAGGGAAAGCTGGGTAATTTAGTCGTCCTTTGAGTGGCGCCGTGTCTCTCTTTCTGTAAGAGAAACCTCTTTTCTTTCCATCAGCCTTCTCCTCCCTAGCCTACTTTTCAAAGATGACATTTCCTAGCCACAATTCCCTTCCTCCTACAACTCTTACACTCTTTATTAGTTGAGGTCAAAGCTCATAGAGGCTTGGAGTTTCATCATGCTATGATGCGGGTGTGATATGTGTGATTGTAATGGTGTAACGGTTGTTCTGTGGCGAGTAGTAATGTGAAGGACATCCACTCGGTGTTGGAGGTGACAGTGTACGACGAGGACCGAGACAGAAGTGCAGACTTCCTGGGTAAAGTGACCATCCCTTTACTAAACGTGAGTCCTCCTGATGAACTGTCTCTGCTGTCTATCACCTCCCCTAGGGGAAATACTGTAAACAAACACTGGGGAGGATATAAAAACACACAAGATGCAACTGTGGATGAGACTGTTATCATTGCACAAAGCAATAGAGAGAGTGAGAGAGCGAAAGAGAGAGCTGTAAGAGAGAGAGAGCAAGAGAGGGCGAGAGAAAGAGAGATATGTAAGAGCGAGAGAGAAGGAGAGAGAGCGATGTAAAGAAAAGAGCGAGAGAGAGACAGCGAGAGTAAATGAATAAAACACCATTGGTAATGTAATGTACAGTCCTGGCGGGCTAATTCCCCAGGATAGTTCATATCTCCCTGACAATGCTGTGGTGGTAATGAACAGGTACTTGTCAGAGTTGCCACAGTTGTTTTGGGCTCTCTGTCAGATGCAGCAGCTGGGGTTCAAAGGTGGCCCAGGGAGTGTATTCAGCCGGGTATTGCCAGACAGACGGCTGTCATGTCCCTCTCCCACAGATTGAAAATGGTGAACGAAAAGCCTACGCTTTGAAAAGCAAGGAGCTGACAGGGCCAACAAAAGGGGTCATCTTTCTGGAAATAGACGTGATTTTTAACGCTGTAAGTCTCTTTCTTTTCCTCCCCTGTTTTCCTAGTTTGTCCCCACCCTCCACACTCCAGCACCATCGTCTTTCTGTTTGTCCTCCCTCCCCTGCCGTCTCTTGTCGCCCGTCCTCGTTTTCACCTAAATGATCGAAAACTCCCACTCAGCCGCCTTTGTTCGCCCATTCGTTGTCACTGTGTGTGTCCTGCTGGCGGCCATCTTAGTGCTGTGTGTGAGGGAGAGAGCTCTCACTGTAGTCTGTGACGTGCGGCACTACTCTCAACAACATATCTGCATGTACTCAAGACAGTCCATTCAGTTAGAGATCTATGTCATATTGTGAATGATAGCCGTATTGTGTTATTGTGATAATATCCCACCACAGGCTGTGTGTTAAAATGTGTATATTATTCCCACACCAGGTAAAGGCAGGTCTCATGACGTTGATACCAAAAGAGCAGAAATACATAGAGGATGAGCCCAGAGTGTCCAAACAGGTAGGTCAACTCCGCCACCCTCCACTCTGTTGCCTCGTTTAGCTCAGCATCTACTACAGTCCCCCATTAAATGAGATATTTTAACAAAACTCAACCAGTCTTGAGTGGCATCTTGTGAGGCCACAACAGTGGGGACAAGAGTGAGAGAAAACATCCCTCTCTTTCCCACTCCCCCCCCCCCCCCCCCATCCTCAGTCCTTTACTGTGAGCGGTGAATAGAAATGTCAAGCTGTCAGCTCTGGGGGTGTATAAGTAGATTGGCCATCCTTAGTTGGCCCTCTGTGCCACTGCTGCTTTGCACTTCATTGTCACACCGCTCAATGTGGCGGTCCCACAAAGGGCTGAATCGCGGGGGCTGGCCCACATCAGACATGTCACATAAACGTTGTTTGGGCTGAGCAGTCACCCGCTCCCACACCCTTTTGTCTCTCTCCCCTCCTCTTCTTTCTCTCTCTCACTCTAGCTCTCTCTCTCTGTGTGCTAAAAGATGCACACTCTGCACTTTCCCCTGTGTGGAGTGTGAACCTCCCTGTCCACCCTCCCTGTTCACTCCTCTCTGTTTTCATCTGTACTTCACCTCTGACTCATAGAGATGCCCCATGTCAGCATCTCTGAATGATGATGTCATCGATGGCTTTAGAGAGATTGCCCCGTGAGGGCTCTTTTGTGTGGGGCTAGTCCCTGTTGTGGCCGCTGTCTGTCCTTACAAACACAAGACCCCCAAACCCAAAGTAGCCAGTCAAATACAGACATTATATTACATTACAATTCCACTATTCAGCAGTTGATATCTGCATTCATTAAACTACCATGGCCAGGAACAAAGCAGGAACAACTCCAGGCTGTAGTTATAACGGGAACCAGAGTTTGTCCTGGTATGGTCATATGATCCCGGGAAAACTCCTGGGCCTAGATATAACTACTAATGTTGGAGAAGGAAGTACATTGGAGAGAGAGAGAGATAGTTTACAGTGGTCCCTCTGCTGCTAGTTACAGTAGTGTGATCAAAGCGTGTTCGTGTGCAGGGATGTGGGTGACTCAGAGTGCTGTTGTCTTCAGGGGGTGGATGTCCCCACCAGGACACCGTAGACTCACAGTCATTCTCAGTTCACCACTACTCTACCTTGAATAATGAATTAGGCAGTGGTCTAAAAATACAACTACCTCTAAACGTCCCAGAATCCTCTTAAAGACACATCCGAATAACACTTTCCCTCTTCGGGGACTACTTCCTGGATGTGTTTTATTCTGTCATGTTGTTTTGGTATTTCGTGATTGGAACACAGCAGAATGGGACTGTGGTGCTTTCATCATCTGTGGCCAGATGCCTGCCTGAACTCCTTAGGGATGTGAAATCATCACGGGCTGTTAACACTATTACTATGACTTGCCTTCAGCTAAAGAGACTTAAAGAGACACAGCTTCAGTGAACACGACTTGATTTAGTGATTAAGTTTCTTATAGTCTCAGTATTTCGTTAACAATATTGTGCCAATACTTGACCAACACTAGGCTGGCAAACTGATGGGGTATGAGAGACCAGATGACATATTGTCCTTGTTGCCATTTGCCCATCATTGCTCCAGTATCTCATACCCCATCACATTGCCAGTATTATGGCCTTAAGAAGCTTTGTACCACGGCTTGGCTAAATACTATATTCTGATTAGTTGAGAGGGTGTTGATTACATACAATTACATAAAGAACTCTAGAATGAGAGTTGACTAAATAAATGTTGATTCCTCGACTCCTTGACGGAATTAATAATATATATGTTTATAATTCCATTCCTTTACTAGATGTGTGTGTATTGGGTATATGTTGTGTAATTTGTTAGATATTACTGCACTGTCAGAGCTAGAAGCACAAGCATTTCGCTACACCCGCAATAACATCTGCTAAAAATGTGTATGTGACCAATAACATTTGATTTGATTTGATTGGTATGTCTGTTTCGATGTCATGTTTTTGACTGCTTATGTCACCTCTGGGTTCTGTCCAGTTGCTTCTGCAGAACTTCAACAGAGTGAGACGCTGCATCCTGTTCCTCATCAACGCCGGCTGCTACATCAACAGCTGCTTCGAATGGGACTCAACTCAGAGGAGCATCTGCTCCTTCCTGGTACTAATGCATACATTTACATTTACATGTACACACAGACATACTCACCTGTTCTTTCCTGGTACTAATGCATACATTTACATTTTCATGTACACACAGACATACTCACCGGTTCCTTCCTGGTACTAATGCATACATTTACATGTACACACATACATACTCACTTGTTCCATAACCAATAGATGGTACTTATATACTCATAACCAATAGATGGTACTTATATACTCAAAATCAATATATGGTACTTATATACTCAAAATCAATAGATGGTACTTATATACTCATAACCAAAAGATGGTACTTATATACTCAAAATCAATAGATGGTACTTATATACTCAAATCAATATATGGTACTTAGATACTCATAACCAATAGATGGTACCTATATACTCATAACCAATAGATGGTACTTATATACTCAAAATCAATATATGGTACTTATATACTCAAAATCAATAGATGGTACTTATATACTCATAACCAAAAGATGGTACTTATATACTCAAAATCAATAGATGGTACTTATATACTCAAATCAATATATGGTACTTAGATACTCATAACCAATAGATGGTACCTATATACTCATAACCAATAGATGGTACTTATATACTCATAAACAAAAGATGGTACTTATATACTCATAAACAATAGATGGTACCTATATACTCATATATGTCACAAAACCCACACTCTGAAATAGTAGAAGTATACCACTCAGTATACCTACCTGAACCAGGGTAAGGAAGGCCCCTCGACGAATATCCAACCAATCTAAGGCCTAAGAGACAATATAATGTCTCTGTCTCTTGAGTTATCTCTCTCTGTTCCTCTCTCTGTGTCTCTTTATCTCTCTCTCTCTTTCTCTCTCTCTGTTCCTCTCTCTGTATCTCTGTATCTCTCTCTCTCATATCTCTCTGTCTCTGTCTCTGTCTCTGTCTCTGTCTCTGTCTCTGTCTCTGTCTCTCTCTCTCTCTCTGTCTCTCTCTCTCTCTCTCTCTCTCTCTCTCTGTCTCGCTCTCTCTCTCTCTTTGATAGGTAGGCTATCAAAATGTTTTGCGGATTAATAAAGCGGTGGTGGTTTTTCTTAAAGAAGAGCGTCTTGTCGAACAGATGGTTGAGCATGGCGTACTTCTTAAAGGTATGTTTATTGAAGTTACGCCACTTTTTTCTCCGTCAACAAGGATTACTATTTTGAATGTACCGCCTTTTATTCCCAATGAGCAATTGGAGCGTGAGTCATTGCGGTTTGGGAAGTTTGCAAGTTCAATTAAAATTGTTCTGCTGGGTTGCAAACACCCGGCTCTGAAACAGGTTATGTCGTTTCGGCGACAGGTGTTTATGTATTTGGACTCACCGGAGCAGACTTTAGAGTTGTCGTTTAAAGTCAAGTATGACAACAGACTGTATATGGCGTATGCTAGTACGGGCAGTCAACGGTGTTATGAGTGTGGGGATGTTGGCCATAAGTGACATGCTTGCCCAAAAAGGGAGAAGGTGGAGAGTGGGACGCAGGTGGTCCTCGTAACACCTGGGCCCACTAATGTAGGGAGAGGTGAGCCGGCAGTGGTAGAGCAGCCACAAGCACCTGTTGCTGAGGAACAAGTTGTTTGTGTTGAGGGTACGGAGTTGCAGCTTGTACCAGAGGGGAACATAGCATCTGATGTGCAGCAGATGAAAAAAATAGTGTTGTAGGATGTAAGGACGGATCTGGGGAGCCATTTCCCCAGACTGGTGAGGAGATGCCCAGTACGAGTAATGGGGTACAGGAGGGGATTCAGGTCGGGCTAGTCTTCCAGGCAGGGGAGGAGATGCCCTGTACGAGTAATGGGGTGCAAGCGGGGAGTGTTGAGAGGAATGTGACAGAGGGGAGTCAGTGGTCCAGGGCCTCAGTTGAGGAGGTTCAGGAGAGGGATCTGGACATGTCTGATATCCCTGTTGATGTGATAGCAGCTGGAGAGGACTCAATTTACAATTTAGGTGAGGAAAATGGGTTCCTGGACTGGACTTTTGGGAAATCTGTTAAATTGGCATCTTTTTTTCATGTTGTGAAGTTTGTGAGGTCAGCTGTGGTGTTACAGAAGACGGTGGGGTTAGACCAGTTGAGTGTGAAGAAGCGTTTCCGCTTGAGGAAATGTGTTACTGCTGTCACGGCAGCAAAAGGAGGTGGGAAACGTGGCCAGGTCCAGAGAATATTAAAACGGTGATGATTATCATTCCTCATGGGGTGCTTTTTTCTCTTTGTCTGGTTTCTCTGTGGTTTCTTCTGTTTTTCCTTTCTCTTTTCTATATGGCGGTACTAAGGGTCGGTTCTCTCAATATTAATGGGGGAAGGGACAGGAATAAGAGGGCTTGGGTATGAGAAGTAATACAACAGAAAAGGCTTAATGTAGTTTTTCTACAGGAGATACATAGTGATGAGGCTAATGAGGTTGACGGGGGTATGTTGTAGGAGGGGCAGCATATACTCAGTCATGGTACTTATTTCAGTGCTGGGATGGCATAAACACCATGGGTCCACGCAGCCGTCATACCGCTCAGGAAGGAGACGTGTTCTGTCTCCTAGGGATGAACGTACCTTGGTGCGAAAAGTGCAAATCAATCCCAGAACAACAGCAAAGGGCCTTGTGAAGATGCTGGAGGAAACAGGTACAAAAGTATCTATATCCACAGTAAAACGAGTCCTATATCGACATAACCTGAAAGGCCGCTCAGCAAGGAAGAAGCCACTGCTCCAAAACCGCCATAAAAAAGCCAGACTACGGTTTGCAACTGCACATGGGGACAAAGATCGTACTTTTTGGAGAAATGTCCTCTGGTCTGATGAAACAAAAATAGAACTGTTTAGCCATAATGACCATCGTTATGTTTGGAGGAAAAAGGGGGAGGCTTGCAAGCCCGAAGACCACCATCCCAACCATGAAGCACGGGGGTGGCAGCATCATGTTGTGGGTGTGGTTTGCTGCAAGAGGGACTGGTGCACTTCTCAAAATAGATGGCATCATGAGGAGGAAAATTATGTGGATATATTGAAGCAACATCTCAAGACATCAGTCAAGAAGTTAAACCTTGGTCGGAAATGGATCTTCCAAATGGACAATGACCCCAAGCATACTTGCAAAGTGTCTTAACCCGTCCCACCTGGCCAACATCCGATGAAATTGCAGAGCGCGAAATTCAAGCTACAGAATTATAAATATTGAACTTTCATAAAATCACAAGTGTAATACATCAAAATAAAGCTTAACTTCTTGTTAATCCAGCCGCTGTGTCAGATTTCAAAAGGCTTGTCCTCGGGGTTTCGCCTGGCATATCAGTTCTGTTATACTCACAGACATAATTTTAACTGTTTTAGAAACTTTAGAGTATTTTCTATCCAAATCTACCAATTATTTGCATATCCTAGTTTCTGTGCCTGAGTAACAGGCAGTTTACTTTGGGCACGCTTTTCATCCGGACGTGAAAATACTGCCCCCTACCCAAGAGAGGTTAAGGACAAGAAAGTCAAGGTATTGGAGTGGCCATCACAAAGCCCTGACCTCAATCCCATAGAAAATTTGTGGCCAAAACTGAAAACGCGTGTGCAAGCAAGGAGGCCTACAAACCTGACTCAGTTACACCAGCTCTGTCAGGAGGAATGGGCCAAAATTCACCCAACTTATTGTGGGAAGCTTGTGGAAGGCTACACAAAACGTTTGACCCAAGTTCAACAATTTAAAGGCAATGCTACCAAATACTAATTGAGTGTATGTAAACTTCTGACCCACTGGGAATGTGTTGAAAGAAATAAAAGCTGAAATATATAATTCCCTCTACTATTATTCTGATATTTCACATTCTTAAAAATAACGTGGTGATCCTAACTGACCTAAGACAGGGAATTTTTACTAGGATTAAATGTCAGGAATGGTGAAAAACTGAGTTTAAATGTATTTGGCTAAGGTGTATGTACACTTCCGACTTCAACTGTATATAAAAAAATGTATTCTCCTAATGAGCGTACAGAGTGTATTGCTGTATTTGATCAAATAAAGGAAACCTTAAGACAGTGTGACCAAGAGGGGTGTTTGGTTTTAGGGGGGGACTGGAACTGTACAGTGGATTTTACTGTTGATTGCACTGCTGAATAACCTCACCTGCGGTCAGCTACTTGTCTGTCTGGTCTATTAACTAAGTTTGAGCTTTCTGATATGTGGAGAGTAAGAAAAATGGAGGGCTATTAAATGGAATTTTGAGTCCTTGAGACAATGGTGGGAGGTTGGGAAGGCCCAAATACGTGAGTTTTTTTAACCGTATACTGCTCTGTCTCGTATTGAAGTTAAAAAGAACAGGACATCAAATCCATTGAATTGAAGTTGCTCACTCAGAATGACCTCGGACTAGTCATGAACTTACAGTACAGGAGACATGAACTGAGGTCGTTTTTACATGAAAGAGTGAAGGGTGACTTGATTAGGTCTCGCTTTGCTACCCTCAAAGATATGGATGCTCCTAGCGTTTTTTTTTTACCTAGGGCATTTGACATTGCAACGCAAACAGATGTCTTCCTTCGTCTCCTTGATGGGAAGGTGACCACGGATGACGGTGAGATGCGCCAACATGCTGTGGATTTCTACTCTGCCCTCTACAAGGCGGAGGATTGTGATCCTCTGTGTGCTGAACAGTTGTTACATGGATTTCCTCAGTTGGGCCCTGAGCAGACAGCTGCTTTGGACTCTGACATTACTGACATCAGGCCGAGCCCCTGGCATCAATGGTTTACAATCTGATTTCTAGAAGCACTTTTGGAGGTCTATTGGGGGGGATTTTTATTAAGTGGTGTGTGTGTCTTTTCATGAGGGTTCTCTTCCTGTATCCTGTCAACATGGTGTGCTGTCATTGTTGCCATACCACAATCTTATTTTGGGGCCGATATTAAATTAATTTTCTACTGTAGGTACCTACCGCTAGTCGGCTGTACCTATGCCAAAACTCCGGTATTTTTCAGGCTATAGCTTGTTTTCCATTTCCATTTTTTTTTTAAATAGTGAACCAACATGTTTTCCCATGGCTGTCTTGTCTCTCTGCAGCAGACAAATATATGGTGAGCAATATGTTTGGAACAAAAAAATCGCAATAAAATCACAGTATCAAATCGCAAAACATATTGTATCGACACCTAAGTATCGTGATAATCCCTGGCAATTCCCAGCCCTAGTACAAACTGGACTTTAGCATAGTCTTTACACCCTGTGTTATAGCATGGCATGCTGCTGTGTGTTCAATCTGAAGAGGCATACGCTCGGCTGTCACCACACCTGACCCAAACACCACTTTGTCCAATTATTACACAGGTTATTATGTGTGTGAGATATTGATATGAGCATTCTGCCTGTCTGTGTTAGCATTTAGCACTGCAGCTTGAAGACGCTGTAACTAGTGGGTTAAAGAAAGGTCTTCTTTACATTCTGAGATTCCTGGTGGAAAGTGTCTAACTTTATGGCTGTGTCCCCAGAGGACCATGAGATATGGGTCCCTTCTTGTCTCTCTCTCTCTCTCTCTCTCTCTCTCTCTCTCTCTCTCTCTCTCTCTCTCTCTCTCTCTCTCTCTCTCTCTCTCTCTCTCTCTCTCTCTCTCTCTCTCTCTCTCTCTCTCTCTCTCTCTCTCTCTCTCTCTCTCTCTCTCTCTCTCTCTCTCTCTCTCTCTCTCTCTCTCTCTCTCTCTCGATGTGTAACAATGTGCAAATAGGAAGTGTATCTCAGCTCCCACCTCATTTTGTGGGCCACGTGCAAGTAGCCTGTCTTTTCTTGAGAGCCAGGTTTGCCTATGGTGGCCTTTCTCAATAGCAAGGCTATACTCACTGAGTCTGTACATAGTCAAAGATTTCCTTTATTTTGGGTCAGTCACAGTGGTCAGCTTTTCTGCCACTGTGTGTTCTCTGTTTAGGGCCACATAGCATTCTAGTTTGCTCTGTTTTTTTGTTAATTATTTCCAATGTGTAATTCTTTCCAGCCCTAACCCTTACCATAACCCTATCCTGTAACTCTAACCCAAACCTAACCCCTAACCCTAACCACTATAACCTCTTACCCTTACACACACACCCTTACACACACACACACACACACACACACACACACACACACACACACACACACACACACACACACACACACACACACACACACACACACACACACACACACACACACACACACACACACACACACACACACACACACACACACACACACACACACACACACACACACACACACAGTAATGTAATCCCTCTCTGTGTTAGATTAGTGTGCAGACAGATCCAGTCTAGTGAGCTAACAGGTACAAACCCTCTCTTACTCCCTCCAGTTTGTTCTTCCGCTCTCCTTCTCTCCGTATCTGTGCGCCTCATCCATTAGCGCCAACTGCGATTAGAGACGTGTGTGTGAGGTAACTGAGCCCCCCCATCACACACCACCACAGCACCCCCACCCAGCCCCGGTAGAGAACCAGCCACCGCTGCAGCATTGGCACAGTGGGCTGGGCTGGAGTTACCTCCCGTCCCGCGCCACGGGTGGTGTGTGTGTTGGTGGGGGGGGTAAGCTTCTGCTTCCTCTCTACCTGAACACCTGCAAGCTGAGACCCACCCACTCCCCCATCCCCTCCTTGTTTCTCCTCTCTCCACCACTCTCATCCCCCCTTCCCTCTCTGCCTGTGAGCTGGGGCCATTGTGGGGGTTGGTGGTGTTGAGTTCTGTTTAGTGGCTCATGCCAGATCTCCCCGCGGCCCCTGAAAGACAAGGCTGTTATTACTCCAGGGACCGCAGGCCTCAGCAACTCTTCCTCCAAACAAATTTGCTGTAACTTTATATGCAATTGGGCCTTGAATTGGGAGCAAATAGAGCAGGCTTTGTGATGCCCAGAAGGGTGAGGAAGGTAGGAGACGGGGGTTGTTTGGAAGGCAGTGGAAATGATACCGGGCTCTTTTATTTGGGGCAAAGTAGGACTCTTATCAGTGGGAGAGCCCCAGACAAGGGAGTTACTTCTGCAGGAAACTGGAGCACCTATCACCTGCTTTGCATTTAGATCAAAATAAAAAAAGAGAAGAACCTATGCACACACACACTCCTCTCCAGGTCCGTGTAAATTGCTCCTTTGACACTTGAGAAAGCTAGCTAACTTTGACCATCAGAAGTCTGCATTTTATTGTAACTTTATTTGACTAGGCAAGTCCGTTAAGAACAAATTCTTATTTACAATTTACACCGGCCAAACCCGGACAACCTGGGCCAATTGTGTGCCGCCCTATGGGACTCCCAATCACGGCCGGATGTGATACAGCCTGGAATCAAACCAGAGACTGTTGTGATGCCTCTTGTACTGCGATGCAGTGCCTTAGACTGCTGCGCCACTCGGGAGCCCTCTCCTGAATTTTTGCCCTAGAGCAATGGACAGCTTGAAATAGATCAACTATAAATGTTTTACTACCTTTCTAACTGAAAAAATGAGGGAAAGTGAAATACAATGACAAGTTGATTCAGAGGACACTGTGGAGTCTGGGGATTGATTTTCATAGACAGGACATCTGCAGATGGGGATGTGTTAATCAATTATCTCTGTTTTATTCTCATTCATGGACACGGTCGCTATTACAGGACATTTTGACCATTTGTGGGTGTCTTTGGTTAAGTGTCTATTACAGATTGCTTGTTGTTATGGACATATTTGGTTCTATGTTTTGGATGTGATGTCCAACTTCTTCTTACTAAACATAAAACAGCTCTTTGTCTCCCCAGCAGGGGGCAGTCTAGTACCACAGAATGGGACTGTCCTGTCCAGCCAAATAGGACACTATAGGCTTCCTGTCAGAACATGACTTGTTCTTTATTTGCTATCTGGTAACGGACGGCTAGTATCTGGATGGATATCCATGTAGTAAAGATAAAGCCAACTTAACTCTGAAATCCAAACGTCAGTTGACTTCTGGAGAGGGGACTAGTACACGCTCAACGTACGCCAAAGCACTTCATTACGTTCCCCAAGAGCTCCATATCCGAGCTGTAAAGCCGAGCAGCGGACCACTGTTTAGTAAACCACATAATGCCAAAACTATAAAGCCCCAATCTTCCACCTTCATCAAAATTTAATAGATGAATGAAACACCCATCTGTTCCTGATCGGATTATATTCCTAAATCTGTGTCTTGTGTGCTTTTGATAAGGGAATGCCTTTTTTAAGTTATGAATATTATTCATTGTGTTGAAATCTAATGTATATGGATTGACTACATATAAATGAAATAATCATTGAGAGTTTAACATGAATATCTGTATGTTTCCACTGTCTAGTAGTTTGTAGAAATAACCAAATGTTTTTTTGAATACTTCAAGCTTGCCTTTTTGCTTTTTACAAATGGAATGTTTTATATCATGTTCAATGTGAACACATTCTCTTATAAAACAATAATTATGCAATGGAGGTAAGTACCTAAAAGTATTTTCAAAAGTTTTTCATTGAAGTACATTTTCCTTACCTTATTTTGTATTCAGTGCTATTTTGTTATGGCCGGTTTGCTTTCATTTGGAAACAACCCACATATCTATTAGGTAGACCATATGCTCTGAGATGCCATCATTGACTTGATGTTAAAGCTGATACAGCTTCCATTTTTCAGCTTCCATTCTTTCACATGAAAAATAATGTAAAAATTATTTTAATCATTATAACATCATTTGTTAACGTAAATCAAATAAATGACTTAATAGCATCTTACACTGATGCCGTGTTGAGGGTGAGTTTAGTAGATAAAGGAAACAATGGATTTCTCTCCTTTCAGTGTGCGACAAATAGGAGATGATCCTTAGCATTGTATTATACTTAGCACTTATACCTATACTACCAGGAATAAACTAGAGGGGGTTTATGGGATTAAAAAAAAATATATATTTAACCTTTATTAAAACTAGGCAAGTCAGTTAAGAACAAATTCTTATTTACAATGACGGCCTACCACGGCCAAACCATCCCCTAACCCGGACGACGCTGGGCCAATTGTGCGCCGCCCTATGGGACTCCCGATCACGGATGGTTGTGATACAGCCCGGGATCGAACCAGGGTCTGCAGTGACCCTCTAGCACTGCGATGTAGTGCCTTAGACAGCTGCATGTTTGGAATGCAAACATGCACGCACACGCACACACACGCACACACACGCAAATGCACACACACACAAACACAATCTATACCATGAGAGGTTGGTTGAGTTCTCAGAATCAGGAGGATGTCAAAACCGAAGATAAGGAAGGGATGGAGCAAGCTGTGTGTCTCTAAGTCTAGCCTGCCGCCCAAAACACCAGCCTGTGAGCTGTGTGTGTGTAGCTCTGAAAATACCTGTGTTTACACACACACACATACACACACACAAAGCACATACACTGTATAGCCACACGCCTGAGATTCTGTAAATGTTTTTTTCCTTTCTCCAGTCACAGACCTCCATGGCTGATTCCCTCTCCTTCCTCCCCAGGCAGAGATAGTCTCAGTAGGGAAGCGATGGGGGGGGGGTCTCCCGGTCCTGGGGAAAGGTCCCGGCGCTGCAGTCTTCTCTCCCCAGCCGAGGAGCTGTGAGACAGGGCAGGCTTGGCCTCTGATGGGCCGGGGTGTCGGGTTCCTCTAGCTGTCAGTCACAGCCGCGCCCAGAGCTAGAATAACTAAATGGGGAGGGATAAGGTGGACGACAGGTTAAATAACCCCAGGCAGGGGAAACTAGACAGACACAGACAGACACACCACACACGCACACACATGCACACACACACACACACACACCAGAGACGCACACACACACAGACACACACACCACACACCAGAGACACACACACACCCCAGAGATGCACACACACACACAGACACACACACACACCACACACCAGATACGCACACACACAGACACAGACACAGACACAGACACAGACACCACACACCACACACCAGAGACACACACACACACCAAAGACGCACACACACACACACACAGACACACCACACACCAGAGATGCAAACACACACACACCACACACCAGATACTCACACACCACACACCAGACACGCACACACCGGAAACACACACACACCACACACCAGAGACCAGATTTTTACTGATTTCAACATTACAGAATAGGAGTGAGGACATCAAAACTATGAAATAACACGGAATCATGTAGTAACCAAAAAAGTGTTAAACAAATCAAAATATATTTTATATTTGAAATTCTTTAAAGTAGCCCCCCTTTGCCTTGATGACAGCTTTGCACACTGTTGGCATTCTCTCAACCAGCCTCAGCAGGAAAGCGTGTCCAACAATCTTGAAGGAATCCCTACATGTGCTGAGCACTTGTTGGCTGCTTTTCCTTCACTCTGCGGTCCAATTAATCTCAATTGGGTTGATGTCGGGTGATTGTGGAGGCAGCACTTGATCAAATAGCCCTTACACAGCCTGGAGGTGTGTTTTGGTTCATTGTCTTGTTGATAAACAAATGATAGTACCACTAAGCAAAAACCAGATGGGATGGCGTATCGCTGCAGAATGCTGTGGTAGCCATGCTGGTTAAGTGTGCCTTGAATTCTAAATAAATCACGGACAGTGTTACCAACAAAGCACCCCCACACCATCACACCTCCTCCTCCATGCTTCACGGTGCGAACCACACATGCGGAGATCATCCGTTCACCTACTCTGCATCTCACAAAGACACAGGAACCATAAATCTCAATTTTGGACTTGTCAGACCAAAGTACAGATTTCCACCGGTCTAATGTCCATTGCTCGTGTTTCTTGGCCCAAGCAAGTTTCTTCTTCTTATTGGTGTCCTTTAGTAGTGGTTTCTTTTCAGCAATTCGACCATGAAGGCCTGATTCACACAGTCTCATCTGAACAGTTGATGTTGAGATGTGTCTGTTACTTGAACTCTGAAGCATTTATTTGGGCTGCAATTTCTGAGGCTGCTAACTCTCATGAACTTCTCTTCTTCAGCAGAGGTAACTCTGGGTCTTCCTTTCCTGTGTCGGTCCTCATGAGAGACAGTTTCATCATAGCGTTTGATGGTTTTTGCGACTGCACTGTCAAAGTTGTTGAAATTTGACGCATTGACTGACCTTCATGTCTTAAAGTAATGATTGACTGTCATTTCTCTTTGCCTATTTCAGCTGTTCTCGTCATAATATGGACTTGGTCTTTTACTAAATAGGGCTATCTTCTGTATACCAGCCCTACCTTGTCACAACACAACTGATTGGCTCAAATGCATTAAGAAGGAAAGAAATTCCACAAATTAACTTTTAACTTTTTGGTTACTACATGATTCCATATGTATTATTTCATAGTTTTGATGTATTCTCTATTATTCTACAATGTAGAATATAGTAAAAATAAAGAAAAACCAAGGACTGAGTAGGTGTGTCCGAACTTTTGACTGGTACTGTATATTTTGGTACAGCTCATGAATAGACAAAACTATATTAACTAAATTGTATTTGTTTGGAGAAGTACATGTTTCCTGTTTTGCTGAAATACACAGGGCTCAGTATGATATGGTCTGTTTGCTGAAATACACAGGGCTCAGTTTGATATGGTCTGTTTGCTGAAATACACAGGGCTCAGTTTGATATGGTCTGTTTGCTGAAATACACAGGGCTCAGTTTGATATGGTCTGTTTGCTGAAATACACAGGGCTCAGTATGATATGGTCTGTTTGCTGAAATACACAGGGCTCAGTATGATATGGTCTGTTTGCTGAAATACACAGGGCTCAGTATGATATGGTCTGTTTGCTGAAATACACAGGGCTCAGTATGATATGGTCTGTTTGCTGAAATACACAGGGCTCAGTATGATATGGTCTGTTTGCTGAAATACACAGGGCTCAGTATGATATGGTCTGTTTGCTGAAATACACAGGGCTCAGTATGATATGGTCTGTTTGCTGAAATACACAGGGCTCAGTATGATATGGTCTGTTTGCTGAAATACACAGGGCTCAGTTTGATATGGTCTGTTTGCTGAAATACACAGGGCTCAGTATGATATGGTCTGTTTGCTGAAATACACGGGCTCAGTTGATATGGTCTGTTTGCTGAAATACACAGGGCTCAGTATGATATGGTCTGTTTGCTGAAATACACAGTGGCTCAGTATGATATGGTCTGTTTGCTGAAATACACAGGGCTCAGTATGATATGGTCTGTTTGCTGAAATACACAGGGCTCAGTATGATATGGTCTGTTTGCTGAAATACACAGGGCTCAGTATGATATGGTCTGTTTGCTGAAATACACAGGGCTCAGTTTGATATGGTCTGTTTGCTGAAATACACAGGGCTCAGTTTGATATGGTCTGTTTGCTGAAATACACAGGGCTCAGTATGATATGGTCTGTTTGCTGAAATACACAGGGCTCAGTTTGATATGGTCTGTTTGCTGAAATACACAGGGCTCAGTATGATATGGTCTGTTTGCTGAAATACACAGGGCTCAGTATGATATGGTCTGTTTGCTGAAATACACAGGGCTCAGTATGATATGGTCTGTTTGCTGAAATACACAGGGCTCAGTATGATATGGTCTGTTTGCTGAAATACACAGGGCTCAGTTTGATATGGTCTGTTTGCTGAAATACACAGGGCTCAGTTTGATATGGTCTGTTTGCTGAAATACACAGGGCTCAGTTTGATATGGTCTGTTTGCTGAAATACACAGGGCTCAGTTTGATATGGTCTATTTGCTGAAATACACAGGGCTCAGTTTGATATGGTCTGTTTGCTGAAATACACAGGGCTCAGTTTGATATGGTCTGTTTGCTGAAATACACAGGGCTCAGTTTGATATGGTCTGTTTGCTGAAATACACAGGGCTCAGTTTGATATGGTCTGTTTGCTGAAATACTCAGGGCTCAGTTTGATATGGTCTGTTTGCTGAAATACACAGGGCTCAGTTTGATATGGTCTGTTTGCTGAAATACACAGGGCTCAGTTTGATATGGTCTGTTTGCTGAAATACACAGGGCTCAGTATGATATGGTCTGTTTGCTGAAATACACAGGGCTCAGTATGATATGGTCTGTTTGCTGAAATACACAGGGCTCAGTTTGATATGGTCTGTTTGCTGAAATACACAGGGCTCAGTATGATATGGTCTGTTTGCTGAAATACACAGGGCTCAGTATGATATGGTCTGTTTGCTGAAATACACAGGGCTCAGTATGATATGGTCTGTTTGCTGAAATTCTCAGGGCTCAGTTTGATATGGTCTGTTTGCTAAAATACACAGGGCTCAGTATGATATGGTCTGTTTGCTGAAATACACAGGGCTCAGTTTGATATGGTCTGTATGCTGAAATACACAGGGCTCAGTTTGATATGGTCTGTTTACTGAAATACACAGGGCTCAGTATGATATGGCCTGTTTGCTGAAATACACATGGCTCAGTATGATATGGTCTGTTTGCTGAAATACACAGGGCTCAGTATGACATTGTCTGTTTGCTGAAATACACAGGGCTCAGTATGATATGGTCTGTTTGCTGAAATACACAGGGCTCAGTATGATATGGTCTGTTTGCTGAAATACACAGGGCTCAGTTTGATATGGTCTGTTTGCTGAAATACACAGGGCTCAGTATGATATGGTCTGTTTGCTGAAATACACAGGGCTCAGTATGACATGGTCTGTTTGCTGAAATACACAGGGCTCAGTATGATATGGTCTGTTTGCTGAAATACACAGGGCTCAGTATGATATGGTCTGCAGTGCTTCAGTGTAAAAAGACCAGAGGAGTCATTGTTTATCTGTGTGGTGGTACGGTACAGTAGATGAGTGAGTGCGGTTCCGTTTATGTTCTGGCGTTAGACTCTGTGTCTAGTGGGAGTGCTAGAGAGAGAACGCTACAGAATGCTGAGCTCTCACTCAGCCAGTATAGTGTCAGCTCTCACTCAGCCAGTATAGTGTCAGCTCTCACTCAGCCAGTATAGTGTCAGCTCTCACTCAGCCAGTATAGTGTCAGCTCTCACTCAGCCAGTATGGTGTCAGCTCTCACTCAGCCAGTATAGTGTCAGCTCTCACTCAGCCAGTATAGTGTCAGCTCTCACTCAGCCAGTATAGTGTCAGCTCTCACTCAGCCAGTATAGTGTCAGCTCTCACTCAGCCAGTATGGTGTCAGCTCTCACTCAGCCAGTATAGTGTGAGCTCTCACTCAGCCTGTATAGTGTCAGCTCTCACTCAGCCAGTATAGTGTCAGCTCTCACTCAGCCAGTATAGTGTCAGCTCTCACTCAGCCAGTATGGTGTCAGCTCTCACTCAGCCAGTATAGTGTCAGCTCTCACTCAGCCAGTATAGTGTCAGCTCTCACTCAGCCAGTATGGTGTCAGCTCTCACTCAGCCAGTATAGTGTGAGCTCTCACTCAGCCAGTATAGTGTCAGCTCTCACTCAGCCAGTATAGTGTCAGCTTTCACTCAGCCAGTATGGTGTCAGCTCTCACTCAGCCAGTATGGTGTCAGCTCTCACTCAGCCAGTATAGTGTCAGCTCTCACTCAGCCAGTATAGTGTCAGCTCTCACTCAGCCAGTATAGTGTGAGCTCTCACTCAGCCAGTATAGTGTCAGCTCTCACTCAGCCAGTATAGTGTGAGCTCTCACTCAGCCAGTATAGTGTCAGCTCTCACTCAGCCAGTATAGTGTCAGCTCTCACTCAGCCAGTATAGTGTCAGCTCCCACTCAGCCAGTATAGTGTCAGCTCTCACTCAGCCAGTATAGTGTCAGCTCTCACTCAGCCAGTATAGTGTCAGCTCTCACTCAGCCAGTATAGTGTCAGCTCTCACTCAGCCAGTATGGTGTCAGCTCTCACTCAGCCAGTATAGTGTCAGCTCTCACTCAGCCAGTATAGTGTCAGCTCTCACTCAGCCAGTATAGTGTGAGCTCTCACTCAGCCAGTATAGTGTCAGCTCTCACTCAGCCAGTATAGTGTGAGCTCTCACTCAGCCAGTATAGTGTCAGCGCTCACTCAGCCAGTATAGTGTCAGCGCTCACTCAGCCAGTATAGTGTCAGCTCTCACTCAGCCAGTATAGTGTCAGCTCTCACTCAGCCAGTATAGTGTCAGCTCTCACTCAGCCAGTATAGTGTCAGCTCTCACTCAGCCAGTATAGTGTCAGCTCCCATTCAGCCAGTATAGTGTCAGCTCCCACTCAGCCAGTATGGTGTCAGCTCACACTCAGCCAGTATAGTGTCAGATCTCACTCAGCCAGTATAGTGTCAGCTCTCATTCAGCCAGTATAGTGTCAGCTCTCACTCAGCCAGTATGGTGTCAGCTCACACTCAGCCAGTATAGTGTCAGCTCTCACTCAGCCAGTATAGTGTCAGCTCTCACTCAGCCAGTATAGTGTGAGCTCTCACTCAGCCAGTATAGTGTCAGCTCTCACTCAGCCAGTATGGTGTCAGCTCTCACTCAGCCAGTATAGTGTCAGCTCTCACTCAGCCAGTATAGTGTCAGCTCTCACTCAGCCAGTATAGTGTCAGCTCTCACTCAGCCAGTATAGTGTCAGCTCTCACTCAGCCAGTATAGTGTCAGCTCTCACTCAGCCAGTATGGTGTCAGCTCTCACTCAGCCAGTATAGTGTCAGCTCTCACTCAGCCAGTATAGTGTCAGCTCTCACTCAGCCAGTATGGTGTCAGCTCTCACTCAGCCAGTATAGTGTCAGCTCTCACTCAGCCAGTATAGTGTGAGCTCTCACTCAGCCAGTATAGTGTCAGGCGTCAGCTCACACTCAGCCAGTATAGTGTCAGCTCTCACTCAGCCAGTATAGTGTGAGCTCTCACTCAGCCAGTATAGTGTCAGCTCTCACTCAGCCAGTATAGTGTCAGCTCTCACTCAGCCAGTATAGTGTCAGCTCTCACTCAGCCAGTATGGTGTCAGCTCTCACTCAGCCAGTATAGTGTCAGCTCTCACTCAGCCAGTATAGTGTCAGCTCTCACTCAGCCAGTATAGTGTGAGCTCTCACTCAGCCAGTATAGTGTCAGCTCTCACTCAGCCAGTATAGTGTCAGCGCTCACTCAGCCAGTATGGTGTCAGCTCACACTCAGCCAGTATAGTGTCAGCTCTCACTCAGCCAGTATAGTGTGAGCTCTCACTCAGCCAGTATAGTGTCAGCTCTCACTCAGCCAGTATAGTGTCAGCTCTCACTCAGCCAGTATAGTGTCAGCTCTCACTCAGCCAGTATAGTGTCAGCTCACACTCAGCCAGTATGGTGTCAGCTCTCACTCAGCCAGTATAGTGTCAGCTCTCACTCAGCCAGTATAATGTCAGCTCTAACTCAGCCAGTATAGTGTCAGCTCTCACTCAGCCAGTATGGTGTCAGCTCACACTCAGCCAGTATGGTGTCAGCTCACACTCAGCCAGTATAGTGTCAGCTCTCACTCAGCCAGTATAGTGTCAGCTCTCACTCAGCCAGTATAGTGTCAGCTCTCACTCAGACAGTATAGTGTCAGCTCTCACTCAGACAGTATAGTGTCAGCTCTCACTCAGCCAGTATGGTGTCAGCTCACACTCAGCCAGTATAGTGGCAGCTCTCACTCAGCCAGTATAGTGTCAGCTCTCACTCAGCCAGTATAGTGTCAGCTCTCACTCAGCCAGTATAGTGTCAGCTCTCACTCAGCCAGTATAGTGTCAGCTCTCACTCAGCCAGTATAGTGTCAGCTCTCACTCAGCCAGTATAGTGTCAGCTCTCACTCAGCCAGTATAGTGTCAGCTCTCACTCAGCCAGTATAGTGTGAGCTCTCACTCAGCCAGTATAGTGTCAGCCCTCACTCAGCCAGTATGGTGTCAGCTCTCACTCAGCCAGTATAGTGTCAGCTCTCACTCAGCCAGTATAGTGTCAGCTCTCACTCAGCCAGTATAGTGTCAGCTCTCACTCAGCCAGTATAGTGTCAGCTCTCACTCAGCCAGTATAGTGTCAGCTCACGTAAGGATATTGAAATATTAAGACAGGTACTGGATTTTGCTTGTAAGTACTCCTGAATTATTGAAGATTATTTTTCCAATTCCCTTAACAGACCTTTATTAAAGACAGAGAAAGAGGTAGAAACATTTTTTTATATCTTAGCTGTGGTGCTAAATTATACATGAATTTCTATGTGTGTGCGCCTGGCATGCGTGAGCGTGTGTGCATTGGGTTCTGGGGCTTTAAGGTGTAGGATGATGATCCACGGGGAGAGAAAGAGAGTCCAGTACAGTACAACACACCTGATCCAGCACACTAGTGTTAGGGCAGGGGTTGTAGAGGGAGGCAGCAGGAGGACAGGGAGTGGCTTTGTAGGTCAGTAGGGGGGAAGATGTTGAAACTTTTTTTCATCAAGTCCTATAGTCTGTTAATACGGAGGACAGAGAGGGTGAGGACTTACACATCCACTATGTATCCACCAACTCCTCAGCTGTTTCATGAGAGGCTTGGGAACATCTCTCATCATCAGCACTTTCCTGGATTAAAATGTACTTTATTCAACCAAACGTATAGCTTTATCATGGATATATCATCATTGACTGTACAAGGTGTGACCACCCAATGTATCAGCTGTTTAGTGTTTTAAAACCATATTTTCATTGTCAGTGAAAGTTTACCTTTAAAACTATAGCGATATATTATAAATGCATTTGTTGTAATTCAGATGTAATTCATTTTGAAAACCCATTTCTCCCATCCCATATTTCAAGACTTTTTCTATGGACTTGAAATAATGAACGTTTGCATCCTTGAGTGTGATTAATATGCATTGTCGGAAAATATGTTAATGTATAAGATATTTTCACATAGATTTCATTTTTTTCACATTTCAGTTATGTCTTTTCTACATTGATCTTCTTCATCAAAAATAGGGATGTCGGAGGATGTTTTTAACATTTTGTGAAATTATGAGATAGAAAGAGAAATAGGTCATATTTTTTATCTGTACTTTATCTATACTTTCACAAAAGTGAACTATCAACCATTTAGTGTTAGTGAATTATGTCTCCTTAAGCATTTCATTTTCATAGGATCGTGATAATTTATGTTCGGGTTGTAAAAGACTCGGTACTACGCAGGTTTGGGGGCGCTCAGTTCTGGAATTATGCTTTTTTTGTTAGGATGAGATATAAGGTGTAGAGAGGGGAGCAATGGAACAGCTGACTATGGACGTGGAATAGGGGCATCTTGGAGTGGGGTGACAGGGTTAGGGGCATCTTGGAGTGGGGTGACAGGGTTAGGGGCATCTTGGAGTGGGGTGACAGGGTTAGGGGCATCTTGGAGTGGGGTGACAGGGTTAGGGACATCTTGGATTTGGGTGACAGGGTTAGGGACATCTTGGAGTGGGGTGACAGGGTTAGGGGCATCTTGGAGTGGGGTGACAGGGTTAGGGGCATCTTGGAGTGGGGTGACAGGGTTAGGGGCATCTTGGAGTGGGGTGACAGGGTTAGGGGCATCTTGGAGTGGGGTGACAGGGTTAGGGACATCTTGGAGTGGGGTGACAGGGTTAGGGGCATCTTGGAGTGGGGTGACAGGGTTAGGGGCATCTTGGAGTGGGGTGACAGGGTTAGGGGCATCTTGGAGTGGGGTGACAGGGTTAGGGGCATCTTGGAGTGGGGTGACAGGGTTAGGGGCATCTTGGAGTGGGGTGACAGGGTTAGGGGCATCTTGGAGTGGGGTGACAGGGTTAGGGGCATCTTGGAGTGGGGTGACAGGGTTAGGGGCATCTTGGAGTGGGGTGACAGGGTTAGGGGCATCTTGGATTGGGGTGACAGGGTTAGGGGCATCTTGGATTGGGGTGACATGGTTAGGGGCATCTTGGAGTGGGGTGACAGGGTTAGGGACATCTTGGAGTGGGGTGACAGGGTTAGGGGCATCTTGGAGTGGGGTGACAGGGTTAGGGGCATCTTGGAGTGGGGTGACAGGGTTAGGGGCATCTTGGAGTGGGGTGACAGGGTTAGGGGCATCTTGGAGTGGGGTGACAGGGTTAGGGGCATCTTGGAGTGGGGTGACAGGGTTAGGGGCATCTTGGAGTGGGGTGACAGGGTTAGGGGCATCTTGGAGTGGGGTGACAGGGTTAGGGGCATCTTGGATTGGGGTGACAGGGTTAGGGGCATCTTGGATTGGGGTGACAGGGTTAGGGGCATCTTGGAGTGGGGTGACAGGGTTAGGGGCATCTTGGAGTGGGGTGACATGGTTAGGGGCATCTTGGAGTGGGGTGACAGGGTTAGGGGCATCTTGGAGTGGGGTGACAGGGTTAGCGGCTCATGGTGTGGCTGGTCAGGTGCTGGGTTGAGGGTGTGAAGGTGAAGGTCATTTTAACTAATTGTGCTTGAAACAGAAAGTGACCTCAGGCCTGTGGATGATGGATGAATGGCGTGGAGAGGGAACGTTGTGACAGCCGATACTCATCTTCATCATCCTCAGATGAAGATGGCCCTGTCCCAGCCCAGGGTTCAGGGGTCCTGTTTTGTCACCATGGCCGTCCATTTAAGGCTTTCTTCTGTTGCATTAGCTGTCATAGTATCTTACGTATGGGTCTGTGTGGTATTGCTTTCCTGTTTATGTGTATTATGCGATATGCAAGTGTGTGTGCAAGTTCCTACGTTTTTCTCTCTATCGATTTTCAATTCTTTCTCTCTCGCTCTCTCGCTCTCTCGCTCTCTCTCCCTCTCCCTCTCCCTCTCCCTCTCCCTCTCCCTATTCAATTTTCTCTTTTTCTCTCTCTCTGTGCAGGTTTTTGTTCTGGTGGTGTGGAACTTTGAACTCTACATGATTCCTCTGGTTCTGTTGCTGCCGCTGGTCTGGAACTATATCCTCATCTCTTCGGGGAAGGACACCAGGCAAGATGTGGTGAGTGTCCCTGTCATGTATCCCTATGCTGGTCTGCCCCCTTAATTGTCCCATACGGCAAGCGTTTACGTCTCACACACATTTCTGTCAATCATTTATTTCATCTCATTTCAATAGATATGGATTTAATCATAAATATAATGACACATTTACTATGGGAAATAGATACAAAACCCCTACATAGAAAATATACAATGTGTTTGTTCTTAGACACCATTATTATAAATGGATTTAAACAAAATAATTTGTAAAGAAATTCAGTAAACTTGGAGGTAACAGGAAGGGACTAAGGAGTGGACTTATTTAATTGGCACCTTCCCTCTGGATATAGTAAAGAAGAATTAAATAATTAAAATAATCCCAAAATAATACAACCAAGAAATAGACACTGAGGGAAATTCTGTCTAGTGCGTTTCTGAATGAGAAATGCCAAGTGCCTTGAACTTTGAAGAATCGCTCCCAAATTCTTCCTTTGCATATTTTGAGGCAAAGAGAGGACATAATAGCTTGTCACCTTGAGCAACGTTATGCCACTTACCTGGTTGTATATTTATTTAATTCATGTATTTTTTATCCCTTATTCCAATTAAACAGTGTCAAAGCAATGTCACGGAGAAGTGGACATGTTTTAATCATTGCCGAGGTGCACCTGGAGAGTCGTGAGAGAGTGGTGCGAGCGTGTACAATGAAGTGATTCATTTTAATAAGTGTGTTTCCAGACTACCTTAGAATGCACAGGGAAGAGTCTGCATTTCCCCCTCTCTCAAAATATATTACCTACTTTTTCATGAGTGCGCAGTTAAAAAGAATATGTGGGATTTGGAACAGATAGCCGTTAAAACAATGAAAACAACAAGTAGAACAAATTTCTCATGGCCTTGAATTGGAAATATATAGAGCAGGATTTAATGAATGTTGCTGTGAATCTACTAGTTTTAGTATTACCAGAGAATTAGGAATTTATTGGACGCTATTTCATGTTTTCTACAGCAACACTCATGGCAGATGAAGAGGAAAAGCAGCCATAGATGTGTTTTTCAGCCATAGATGTGTTTTTCAGCCATAGATGTGTTTTTCAGCCATATATGTGTTTTTCAGGCATACAGTAGATGTGTTTTGCCAGTGCAGACGTTGTAGATGGGTCACAATTAATAGCAACCAATAAATGTATTTTTCAACGGAAGGTAGTGGAAGGTATCTCTTTTAAAAATGGAAAATACACATACATAACAGTATGCACATCATGGAGCATAGCCGCTAGTGTATTTCTGCGTTTCGCCTCTGTGTCAATGCTCTGTACATGTCCCCCTGTAGATGGCGGCATTGCTTGACCAAAAACATTAGACACAAAAAAAAGGATTTCATTATTTATTTACCTCCATAGCGGTAATGGTGGGGCTGGGGGCTGGGGGGACAGGGGGGCTGGAGGGCCTAGATGGTGGAGGGTTAATAGTGGAGCTGGGGATGGGGTCCGCTCTCCGCCACAGTAAACAAACACACAGGTCTGCTTCCCATTAGTCCAAGCCACTGATCTAGCCTCAATTCCATGATGAGCCACACCACTCCACTCACACACAGTCCCTAAAAGAAGGGAAGTTTGTTTATTATCAACTCCGGGGATGGAGTCTCTGTGTGTGTGTGTGTGTGTGTTTGTGTGTGTGTGTGTGTGTGTGTGTGTGTGTGTGTGTGTGTGTGTGTGTGTGTGTGTGTGTGTGTGTGTGTGTGTGTGTGTGTGTGTGTGTGTGTGTGTGTGTGTGTGTGTGTGTGTGTGCGCAAGCGCGTGTCTTTGTGCTTGCGTCTGCATGAGTGTGTGTGCTTTGTGCATTTGTTAGTGTGTGTGCTTGTTTGTTATATAGGTAGTGTACTGTATATACAGGAACATTTGTTTAATTGTTTAACATTTATCCCCACCTTACTTCTGAGATCGTTGCACTGCGGGAACATGCACTATAGCTGGCACAAAAGATGTCCTCTGTAGAAAATCAGCAGTCTCTTGTCTTGGCGTGTGATATTAGTTGCTGAGGATAGGTGAAACTGAATGTGATGAGGCTGCCCCAGCTCCTCTTTTCCTCTCTTTGTGATGGTTGAGGAGCTGTGACATGTTGTAAGGGTCATTCTAGGAGTTTATCACCCTGCATCTCCCACCTGGGCTCGGATGCTGTCTTCACACTGTCAGTCAGACAGACAGACAGGCGGGCAGGTGGGCAGGCAGGCAGTCATTTCACCTTCTAGTAATATGAGCCCTCTACAGAGTCACACACAGCAGTCACAACCAACCAGACAGTAGTACACATCTGGGAGAGCGACAGAGAGACGGACTGTGGGATGTGTGTGAAAGAAACAGTTTAAGGGAATGAGAATGTTATATGAAATCCATGCTAAACAAACAGGCATGCGCCAAGCTCTTTATGCATACAACAACTGGTGTGTCTGCTTGTTTTGAGTCAGTGTTTCCCATTCTGTGGGGGGGACAAACAGTCACTGTATTTCTACATGCTGTAATTTTCACCTCAGGGTCACTGGTGCTCTTAGGTCAGTTCTCCCTAGCCAGGCCTGAACCTTGACCAGTAGACGTGCTGAATAGAAAAGCTGACCTTAGACCAGCTTTTAAAGGCCTGGTGTAGCAACAATGTCACTGACCCCTGCTTTTAAACTGTCGTCCTCTGACCTCTAACCCTGTTATCATGTCTGTCAACTGTTGCACCATTAGGTGACCTGTGTGTGACCCTCTCCAAGGCTGTGTGTACTTGTTATGGAGGAAAGTTATGATTTACATAGCAGGCACTGCTGGGCCATGTGAGCTATGACAGGAGAGGTGGAGGGAGAGATTAAAGTTGTGGAGACAGGGTCTTAAGACATCCTTACAGCTACAGACAGTTAGTCTGACCAATGCCACAGCATCATTGTTTGCCATTCGCATTGCAGTTGAACAATTATGGAACTCGTAGTTACTTAAAAATGGAAAGCTGTTCAAGCTTACAAACTGGCCCTCTGCTTTTTATTAGAGACCCCTACTGTGGGGCGGTGGTAGTGTACCCCTCCATGTAGACTAGTGTCTGTAGACAAAGATAGGATGACAGCACCTACAATACCACCAGCACCACTACCATCAGCACCACTACCATCAGCACCACTACCAACAGGACCTACAATTCCACCAGCACCACTAATACCAGCATCACTCTAACCAGCACCAATATCACCACGACCACCAGCATCACTATCACCAGCATGAATACTAACAGCACCACACTAACCAGCACCAATACCACCAGTACCACCAGCACCAGTAACACCAGCACCACTACCACCAGTACCACCTGCAACAGCACCAATACAACCAGCACCACTACTACCAGCACCACTATCATCAGCACCACTATCACCAGCACCACCATCAACAGCACCACTCCCACCAGCACCACACATCAGCACCAGTACCACTACCACCAGCACCAATACCACCAGTACCACTACCACCAGAACCACTATCATCAGCACCACTATAACCAGCACCACTACCATCAGCACCACTACAACCAGCACCACTTCATCAGCACCACTAACATCACTATTACCTCTAAAGTGTGAAGTCACCCATTTCCCATCCTGGAAACGTGGAACCGTTTGGTGGGTTCTGTCTCTGGGTTATTGCTGGGACGGGTTGCCGGGTGGCTGGGCTCAGTCAAGCGGGGGACAGCTCAGCTGCAATGGAAAAGCTGTAGGCCTGGATGACCGTCCTTGGAAGACCGACCGGCACTGTCGAGCCACTAGCCCGGAAAACTCTTTACCAGATGTTGTGGAGGTGTTCATTATAGCATGAGCTGTCATGGTGCAGAAACATGCCGGTGATCTCTCTCTCTCTGTCTCTCTCTCTGCCTCTCTCTCTCTCTCTCTCTCTCTCTGTCTCTCTCTCTCTCTCTCTCTCTCTCTCTCTCTCTCTCTCTCTCTCTCTCTCTCTCTCTCTCTCTCTCTCTCTCTCTCTCTCTCTCTCTCTCTCTCTCTCTCTCTCTCTCTCTCTCTCTCTCTCTCTCTCTCTCTCTCTTTCTCTCTCTCTCTCTCTCTCTCTCTCTCTCTCTCTCTCTCTCTCTCTCTCTCTGTCTCTCTCTCTCTCTCTCTGCCTCTCTCTCTCTCTCTCTCTCTCTCTCTCTCTCTCTCTCACCCACCGGCCAGCCCATATTTTGATGAAGAGGAGAAGGATGACAGGCAGCCTGGCCCCGCTTGTCTTCACTTAAACCAAAGGAAAACCTCCACAGTGGCCCTGCCCCAAGTACAGAGAGCTAGACAAAAAGGAGAGAGGGACAGAGGGAGAGAGGGCATATGCTGTGCCTGGCAGGTTCTCCTCAGTGCAGAGGGAGACATGGCAGTCGGTGACTAAATCAAAAGGTCATGTCACTTTTGACTGGGAGCGTTTGTGCCCCGTTAATTTCCCCCGTGCCGCCCCGGCTCCTCTCCTCTTCGCTGGCAGACGGTGTTGATAGCGGGGTGAGAACGCCGCGCCAGTCTCCCAGCCTCCTCCTCTTCATCCTTGTGAACCTCTGTACCCGTCGTTGTTAACAGTGTCAGCACTCCCGCTCCGTGTTCTGCCGCAGTCTTTGATGTTGTTCTGTTGCTGCTCTCTCTGACTGTTTCTGTGTGTGTGTGTGTGTGTGTGTGTGTGTGTGTGTGTGTGTGTGTGTGTGTGTGTGTGTGTGTGTGTGTGTGTGTGTGTGTGTGTGTGTGTGTGTGTGTGTGTGTGTGTGTGTGTGTGTGTGTGTGTGTGTGTGTGTGTGTGTGTGTGTGTGTGTGTGTGTGTGTGTGCGTGTGTGTGTGGGCATTCAGTCACTAGCCCAGGGCTTCAGCGCTTCCTCTACCCACCTGCTTTCTTCAGTCAGGTGCCTGCCTCTCTCTACCACACATATCAGCCCTCTCTCTACCACACATATCAGCCCTCTCTCTATCACACATATCAGCCCTCTCTCTACCACACATATCAGCCCTCTCTCTACCACACATATCAGCCCTCTCTCTATCACACACATCAGCCCTCTCTCTACCACACATATCAGCCCTCTCTCTACCACACATATCAGCCCTCTCTCTACCACACATATCAGCCCTCTCTCTACCACACATATCAGCCCTCTCTCTACCACACATATCAGCCCTCTCTCTATCACACATATCAGCCCTCTCTCTATCACACATATCAGCCCTCTCTCTACCACACATATCAGCCCTCTCTCTATCACACATATCAGCCCTCTCTCTACCACACATATCAGCCCTCTCTCTATCACACACATCAGCCCTCTCTCTACCACACATATCAGCCCTCTCTCTACCACACATATCAGCCCTCTCTCTATCACACATATCAGCCCTCTCTCTACCACACATATCAGCCCTCTCTCTATCACACATATCAGCCATCTCTCTACCACACATATCAGCCCTCTCTCTATCACACATATCAGCCCTCTCTCTACCACACATATCAGCCCTCTCTCTACCACACATATCAGCCCTCTCTCTATCACACACATCAGCCCTCTCTCTACCACACATATCAGCCCTCTCTCTGCCACACATATCAGCCCTCTCTCTACCACACATACCAACCCTCTCTACCACACATACCAACCCTCTCTCTACCACACATACCAGCCCTCTCTCTTTCACACATGCCAACCCTCTCTCTACCACACATACCAACCCTCTCTCTACCACACATACCAGCCCTCTCTCTACCACACATACCAGCCCTCTCTCTACCACACATACCAACCCTCTCTCTACCACACATACCAGCCCTCTCTCTACCACACATACCAGCCCTCTCTCTACCACACATATCAGCCCTCTCTCTACCACACATATCAGCCCTCTCTCTACCACACATACCAGCCCTCTCTCTACCACACAGACCAGCCCTCTCTACCACACATACCAACCCTCTCTCTACCACACATACCAGCCCTCTCTCTACCACACATACCAGCCCTCTCTCTACCACACATATCAGCCCTCTCTCTATCACACATATCAGCCCTCTCTCTACCACACATATCAGCCCTCTCTCTACCACACATACCAGCCCTCTCTCTACCACACATACCAGCCCTCTCTATCACACAGACCAAACCTCTCTCTACCACACATATCAGCCCTCTCTCTACCACACATACCAGCCCTCTCTACCACACATACCAGCCCTCTCTACCACACAGACCAGCCCTCTCTCTACCACACTCACCAACCCTCTCTCTACCACACATACCAGCCCTCTCTCTACCACACATACCAACCCTCTCTCTACCACACATACCAGCCCTCTGTCTACCACACATACCAGCCCTCTCTACCACACAGACCAGCACTCTCTCTACCACACAGACCAACCCTCTCTCTACCACACATACCAACCCTCTCTACCACACAGACCAATACTCTCTCTACCACACAGACCAACACTCTCTCTACCACACAGACCAACACTCTGTATACCACACATACCAGCCCTCCCTCTACCACACAGACCAACCTTCTCTCTACCACACATATCAGCCCTCCCTCTACCACACAGACCAACCTTCTCTCTACCACACATATCAACTCTCTCTCTGCCACACATATCAGCCCTCTCTCTACCACACAGACCAGCCCTCTCTCTAACACACAGACCAGCCCTCTCTCTACCACACATACCAGCCCTCTCTCTACCACACATACCAGCCCTCTCTCTACCACACATACCAGCCCTCTCTCTACCACACATACCAGCCCTCTCTACCACACATACCAGCCCTCTCTTACACACATACCAACCCCCTCTCTACCACACAGACCAGCCCCCTCTCTACCACACATACCAGCCCTCTCTACCACACATACCAGCCCTCTCTCTACCACACGTACCAACCCTCTCTCTACCACACATACCAGCCCTCTCTCTAACACACATACCAGCCCCCTCTCTACCACACAGACCAGCCCTCTCTACCACACATACCAGCCCTCTCTACCACACATACCAACACTCTCTCTACCACACAGACCAACACTCTGTATACCACACATACCAGCCCTCCCTCTACCACACAGACCAACCTTCTCTCTACCACACATACCAACCCTCTCTCTACCACACAGACCAGCCCTCTCTCTACCACACAGACCAGCCCTCTCTCTACCACACATACCAGCCCTCTCTCTACCACACATACCAGCCCTCTCTTACACACATACCAACCCCCTCTCTACCACACATACCAACCCTCTCTACCACACATACCAACCCTCTCTCTACCACACATACCAGCCTTCTCTACCACACATACCAGCCCTCTCTCTACCACACATACCAACCCTCTCTCTACCACACATACCAACCCTCTCTCTACCACACATACCAGCCCTCTCTCTAACACACATACCAGCCCCCTCTCTACCACACAGACCAGCCCTCTCTACCACACATACCAGCCCTCTCTACCACACATACCAACCCTCTCTCTACCACACATACCAACCCTCTCTCTACCACACAGACCAGCCCTCTCTACCACACATACCAGCCCTCTCTCTACCACACAGACCAGCCCTCTCTCTACCACACAGACCAGCCTTCTCTCTACCACACATATCTACCCTCTCTCTACCACACAGACCAGCCCTCTCTACCACACAGACCAGCCCTCTCTACCACACATACCAGCCCTCTCTACCACACATACCAACCCCCTCTCTACCACACAGACCAGCCCTCTCTCTACCACACAGACCAGCCCTCTCTCTACCACACAGACCAGCCCTCTCTCTACCACACAGACCAGCCCTCTCTCTACCACACATACCTACCCTCTCTCTACCACACAGACCAACCCCCTCTCTACCACACAGACCAGCCCTCTCTACCACACATACCAACCCTCTCTCTACCACACATACCAACCCTCTCTCTACCACACATACCAACCCTCTCTCTACCACACATACCAACCCTCTCTCTACCACTCAGACCAGCCCTCTCTCTACCACACAGACCAGCCCTCTCTCTACCACACATACCAGCCCTCTCTCTACCACACAGACCAACCCCCTCTCTACCACACAGACCAACCCTCTCTACCATACAGACCAGCCCTCTCTCTACCACACATACCAGCCCTCTCTCTACCACACAGACCAGCCCTCTCTCTACCACACATACCAGCCCTCTCTCTACCACACATACCAGCCCTCTCTACCACACATACCAGCCCTCTCTCTACCACACAGACCAGCCCTCTCTACCACACATACCAACCCTCTCTCTACCACACATACCAACACTCTCTCTACCACACATACCAACACTCTCTCTACCACACATACCAACCCTCTCTCTACCACACATACCAACACTCTCTCTACCACACATACCAGCCCTCTCTCTACCACACATACCAACCCTCTCTCTACCACACATACCAACACTCTCTCTACCACACAGACCAGCCCTCTCTGTACCACACAGACCAGCCCTCACTCTACCACACAGACCAGCCCTCTCTACCACACATACCAGCCCTCTCTCTACCACACAGACCAGCCCTCTCTACCACACAGACCAGCCCTCTCTCTACCACACATACCAGCCCTTTCCAAGACACAATGATACAAACAAAATCTATCCCAGTCTTGTTTGAACAAAACTCAGATGTTGGTTCTCTTTGCATTATTCTGACTGACTCAATGCTGACGTGTATGCCAACACTGTGGAAATGAAAGTGATTACATATTCTGTGTATCGCTGTTGAATGTTGTCATGATAATGATTGGCACTTGGAGTGGTTTGTGTGATCAATAATAGCAGCCAACCTCACCCCTCCCTGCCCCCTGCTGGGTGAGCCAGGGCTGAGTCAGTCCAGACAGAAGGCCTCCCTGTGAGGGACAGGGCTCTGCAGCTTGTGAAGGGTCGGGTCAGATAGATTCTGCCTGCCTACACTCCTTATCAGTCTTCCAGCTCTCCCCTCTGATCGCCCCTCTCCTCCAGAGCCAAAACCTACACACCACACACACACGACACGCACACAGACAGCATGCCAAGCAGGGCCTGGAGAGGGGAAGACCCGAGCAGCTGGAGAGGTTAAAACCTTCTTCTTCTTCCCCTAGCGGCTGTTATTCCCCTAGCGGTTGTCATTCCCCTAGCGGTTGTCATTCCCCTAGCGGCTGTTGTTCCCCTAGTGGCTGTCGTTCCCCTAGCGGCTGTCATTCCCCTAGCGGCTGTCGTTCCCCTAGCGGCTGTCATTCCCCTAGCGGCTGTCATTCCCCTAGCGGCTGTCATTCCCCTAGCGGCTGTCATTCCCCTAGCGGCTGTCATTCCCCTAGCGGCTGTCATTCCCCTAGCGGCTGTCATTCCCCTAGCGGCTGTCATTCCCCTAGCGGTTGTCATTCCCCTAGCGGTTGTCATTCCCCTAGCGGCTGTTATTCCCCTAGCGGTTGTCATTCCCCTAGCGGTTGTCATTCCCCTAGCGGCTGTTATTCCCCTAGCGGCTGTTATTCCCCTAGCGGCTGTTATTCCCCTAGCGGCTGTTATTCCCCTAGCGGTTGTCATTCCCCTAGCGGTTGTCATTCCCCTAGCGGTTGTCATTCCCCTAGCGGCTGTTATTCCCCTAGCGGTTGTCATTCCCCTAGCGGTTGTCATTCCCCTAGCGGTTGTCATTCCCCTAGCGGCTGTTATTCCCCTAGCGGTTGTCATTCCCCTAGCGGCTGTCATTCCCCTAGCGGTTGTCATTCCCCTAGCGGCTGTTATTCCCCTAGCG
Organism: Salvelinus alpinus; assembly: GCF_045679555.1. Lineage (NCBI taxonomy): Eukaryota > Metazoa > Chordata > Actinopteri > Salmoniformes > Salmonidae > Salvelinus > Salvelinus alpinus. The sequence goes on from NC_092090.1 coordinate 89,140,643, forward strand.
GCTGTTATTCCCCTAGCGGCTATCATTCGAAAGGTTAGGAGAAAGAGAGCAGAGATAGTGGATTGTCTTCAGCCAGCTTGACGGTAGGGGAGTGAGGGAGACTTGGTGGGGGTCGGAGGGAGAGAGGGGGATGGCGTTTGCATGACAAAGGGTGATTTCTATCTTGTCTAGTGTGTGTGTGTTTATCCCTGTGTATATGTGTGTGTGTGTTTATCCCTGTGCCTGTGTGTGTTTATCCTTGTGCGTGTGTGTGTGTGTGTGTGTGTGTGTGTGTGTGTGTTTAGGTTCATCGACCCATCCAAGCCCTGAGTGGTAGTCCGGCGTACACACATCCACTGTAGTGTTACTATTCACTCTCCTCCCCCCAGCCAGCGGGCCTAGTAAAAGTCTGCTGTAGTTTCCTACTGTACATCCATATCTTCTGCTCCCTGCTCCTTTAGGGCACACAGGTGTCAGGATGTGAGGCCTACTGGGGCTTAATGACTGAACAGAGGAAATGGCTTGCCATGGCCCTGACCCTATAAACTGGTTTTAAACAAGCCAGACACACATAAACCCTGCAGGACTCATGCCCTCCAGAGCATGTGTTCACAAGCACCACTCCACACTAAATGCTCTATACTTTATTTAGACGTTTCACCGAGCTCTGTATTTGACGTATTTCACCTGAATATTTGTATATGTACATGTACCCTCTGTAATCTGTGAGTATAACCTGTATCGTTCCGAAGATTTGAACGCCTTGACTATGTTAATTTCCCCTTTGGTAAAGTGTTGGATTGAAGAGCGTTGCAGGCTGTGTGAGCGTTCCACATTCCTGTCATCAGTGAGTCTTTGAAGCGTCGGGTTGTAATGATAGTAATTCAGACGATGTGATAAGGGGATAAACAGCTGAATGATACGATAAACAAACAGTCTTCGTCATTACAGAATTGGGGGGGGGGGGGCTGAATTCATCAGTGCGGCGCTGGTAATTGATGTCTTCCGGAGACGCAGCGTTTAGCTGTGGAAATCTTCAGGGCTGATGAGATGACATGTCTTTCCTTTTATTTATTTATATTACTACGCACTCTCGTACCGGTGAACAAGGCTGTTCTCTTTACCGCAGGCTAGACGGGAGGAGGAGTAGAAAACAGGGGAACGACTATCATTCCCTCTGTCTCTGTGGGTTATGTCTATCTATAGTTGATAGCTCTGTTTTAGATAGCATGGGGCCTACAGTATGATAGTGTGCTGTGTACTGTAGTAAAGGCAGTGTTTGGAAAAATCCATGATCTCTTTTTTGTGCTTCCTTTATGATTGTTGATTCTAACACATTGTGTAGTAATATTTATCATGTATGATATTATAAATACCTCACATGCGACTCATGATAAGACTAAGCAATTAGCCAATAATATGCAGTGAAGAAATTTCTGAGAATGGATTCTAAATACAAGTGTATTTAATTACTTTGTAAAATGAATGGATTCACATACAAGGCATAAAGTTTAAGTTAAAAAATAACATGAACAAGCATTACAAGGCATTGTTCTAAGCATGGTCAGAGAGGAAGAGAGAGAAATCATAGCCTGGAAGGCCATGCCCCAAGAGTCCTTGGGGTGGAGAGAGAAAGAAAGACTGTATCTCAGCAGAGCATGTCAGGAACAAATCAAATCAAACTTTATTTGTCAAATGCGCCGAATACAGCAAGTGTAGACCTTACCGTGAAATGCTTACTTACTAGCCCTTAACAAACAGTGTATAACGTTTCAGGTAAGACCCAAGTGCAGACTGTGTTGAAGTAACAATGTATATTACAGCAACAGGGGCAGGCAAACGACAGGTCAAAGCAGGCAGGGGTCGATTATCCAGAGTGGTGGGGCAAAGGTACAGGACGACAGGCAGGCTCAGGGTCAGGGGCAGGCAGAGTGGTCAGGCAGGCGGGCTCAGAGTCCGGATAGGTAAGGGTCAAAACCAGGAAGGCAAGAAAAAGAGAGACTGGGGAAAAGCAGGAGCTGAGAAAAATGCTGATTAACTTGACAAACAAGATGAACTGGCACAGACAAACAGAGAACACAGGTATAAATACACAGGGGATAATGGGAAAATGGGCGACAACTGGAGGGGGGTGGAGACAATCACAAGGACAAGTGAAACAGATCAGGGCGTGACACAGTGCAGGTCAAGAAGAGTTAAGAAAATATTTACCAAATAGACTAAAGAAAAAACGTGTAAAAAGTAACACAATAACATAACAATAATAATTGTAGGTAGGGGTAAAGTGACTATGCGTAGATAATAAACAGCAAATAGCAGCGGTGTACAAAACAAATGGAGGGGGGGTTCAATGTAATAGTCCGGTGGCCATTTGATTAATTGTTCAGCAGTCTTATGGCTTCAGGGTAGAAGCTGTTAAGGAGCCTTTTGGTTCTAGACGTGACTCTCCGGTACCGCTTGCCGTGCAGCAGCAGAGGAAAGAGTCTATAACTTCTGGAGTCTTTGACAATTTTATGGGCTTTCCTCTGACACCGCCTATTATATAGGTCCTGTATTGCAGGAAGCTTGGCCCAGTGATGTACTGGGCCGTACGTACTACCCTCTGTAGCACCTTACGGTCAGATACCGAGCAGTTTGAACTTGAAACTCTCGACCCGCTCCACTTCAGCCCTGTAAATGTTAATGGGGGCCTATTCGGCCCTCCTTTTCCTGTAGTCCAAGATCTGCTCCTTTGTCTTGCTCGCATTGAGGGAAAGGTTGTAGTCCTGGCACCACACTGTCAGTTCTCTGACCTCCTCTCTATAGGCTGTGTCGTCGTTATCAGTGATCAGGCCTACCACTGTTGTGTCGTCAGCAAACTTAATGATGTTGATGGAGTCGTGTTTGGCCACGCAGTCATGGGTGAAAAGGGAATACAAGAGGGGACTAAGTACACACCCCTGAGGGGCTCCAGTGTTGAGAATCAGCGTGGCAGACGTGTTGTTGCCTACCCTTACCACCTGGGGGCGGCCCGTCAGGAAGTCCAGGATCCAGTTACAGAGGGAGGTGTTTAGTCCCAGGGTCCTTAGCTTAGTGATGAGCTTCGTGGGCACTATGATGTTGAACGCTGAGCTGTCGTCAATGAACAGCATTCTTACATAGGTGTTCCTTTTGTCCAGGTGGGAAAGGACAGTGTGGAGTGCGATTGAGATTGCGTCATCTGTGGATCTGTTGGGGCGGTATGCAAATTGGAGTTGGTCTAGTGTATGCGGGAGGATGCTGTTGATGTGAGCCATGACCAGCCTTTCAGAGCACTTCATGGCTACGCCCGATCTGCGTCCTCTTTTCCTCCGTCTTTTCTTCACGCAAATGGCGGGGATCTGGGCCTGTTCCCGGGAGAGCAGTATCTTTCTCGTCGGAAGGGAAAAGATTCTTCCAGTTCGTGGTGAGTAATCCCAGTTCTGATGTCCAGAAGGTATTTTCGGTCATAAAAGACGGTAGCAACAACATTATGTACACAATAAGTTAAATAATCATAACAATAAAAAACTAACAAAATAGCACAATTGCTTACGGGCATGTAAAACGTCAGCCATCCTCTTCGGCGCCGTCTTAACTGTATAAATAACAGAAAGAACAATTCTTCTAAGACCCTTTCATATCTATCTGAGTTGTTTGGATTCCAAAGCTGAGTTGTTGACCAATAGTATTACTGTAAAGCTAACCTCCAGTCAGATATAAGACCTACATTCCTCCCAGAGGTGTGACACAGAGAATGTTGAATTCCTAAGACAACACAGAGGAACCTCTTGAATACAGTTGATTAGAAGAGTATCTTCGGGGCCCTACAAGTGCCTAGGTCTTTCTTGTATAGCACTTGCTGATAGGTGACAGTTGTCTCGTCTGGACCAATGGATCCCGGTGAATAGGCAGAAATAGAAGTCGTTAGCCAACACTACTGAACTATAAACAGACACTGCTGCTCTGACTACTATTTACTCCCTCCACACACAACTGGAGCTGAAGCCATCTTTATTTCAGCAGGAAGCTGTATTTACATAAGAAGCTTATGTCACTTTTTTATTTATTATTCCAATAAAACAAAGGGAAAAAAGCTATTGTTTTATGAAGCAATGGTTTTTGGATTTCTCCAACTTGTTTGCGGAGGCAGGGCGGGGGTTGGGTAGGGGTTATGAGAGAAGATAAATGCAGCTCTTGGCAGCTCACAGGTTTATGATGCGCCTGTTTGTTTATGGTACTGCTGCTCCTTCTGACCTTGTAGCTTTGATGTGTGATTGACATATGGGGGGGGGGTCTGTGCTGTTCTAGTACTTCGCAGGCAGGCAGCACGACCACGTGTGATGCTACTGACTCTGTCTGTCGTTGTCTGTCGTTTTGAATCAATTTCATGTGTTTAGATTGTATAGATGCTTTATTTAGGCCTATTGTAGGTGATTGGAGAGGCCTTGTATGTCTAATTATGGTGGTCTTTATGGGTTTTATCAGAAAGGTCAAAACAACAACCTTTTCACAACTCCTCTTTTTAGAGTCAACTTCTCGTCATTCACAGACAGGAAGTTAAGGGCTAGTGTTTCCATGAAAACCTATTTTCTTCCACATCCCAATCCTCACTTCAGCATTCCCAGATACATACTGTATGGAACGATTTATCTTTCATCATTGCTTTCAATCTCTCTCTCTCTCTCTCTCTCTCTCCCTCCCTCTCATTCTCTCTCTCTCCGTGTGCGTGTGTGTGTGGGGGTTAAGTGGAGGGATTGGTGGCCTGCTGAAATGGCTATTGTTTCATCGGTTTTGGACCAGTGAAGCACATAGTTACACTTCTTTGTTATTGGGCTTACTCTGCTGGAGTCCCTCTTCTACGCTCTCCTCCTTTCTACTCCCCTATAGTGATGGGAGAGCTGGGGGACTGGGTATAGGTTAGAGATGGGTTCAGATTGGTCTGGAAGACTAAGAGACTACAATCAGCCCTGTATTGCCATATGTACAGTACATGTACAGTATGCATTGTGCAATTTGTAGGAATGAGAATGAATAAGAATGCCTGTCTGCCCCACGTAATACATCTACATCTCTCTCTTCTTCTCTTGTTCCCGTGTCAACCACCATGCAGCAAGCGATGGAGGACTTGCTGGAGGATGAGGATGAGGACTATGACAAAGATGACAAGGTAATTATATCTCTGTCTGTCTGTCTGTCTGTCTGTCTGTCTGTCTGTCTGTCTGTCTGTCTGTCTGTCTGTCTGTCTGTCTGTCTGTCTGTCTGTCTGTCTGTCTGTCTGTCTGTCTGTCTGTCAAGGGACAGGAAATCTCAGAGGTGACAGTGTTCCACACACTGGAAATACCAACACATACATGGCATGTGTACTTTAGATGCACACGTTCAAATCTGCACACACGGACACACACACACACACATGCGCACATGCACATATTCTCTCACACACAAACACACACACACTTTGAACATTGATAGTTGTCTCCCTGAAATGGGTCCAGACATACACTGAGTGTACAAAACATTAAGAACTGCAATGCTGCTGGGTTTTTCACGTTCAACAGTTTCCCGTGTGTATCAAGAATGGTCCATCACCCAAAGGACATCCAGCCAACTTGACAACTGTGGGAAGCATTGGAGTCAACATGGGCCAGCATCCCTGTGGAACACTTTCGGGGTGGGGGGTTCCTAACTCACTGTACATTACATTCTCTACCCATTGTAACCTCGTCATGCATAGTATCATGGTTGTCAGTATTTGTGATTTTCAATCTCTCCCTGACCGAGTCTGTAATACCTACATGTTTCAAGCAGACCACCATAGTCTCTGTGCCCAAGTAAGCGAAGGTAACCTGCCTAAATGATTACCGCCCCGTGGCACTCGTGCTTTGAAAGGCTGGTCATGGCTCACATCAACACCATCATCCCGGAAACCCAAGACCCACTGCAATTTGCATACTGCCCCAACAGATCCACAGATGACGTAATCTCAATCGCACTCCACACTGCCCTTTCCCACCTGGACAAAAGGAACACCTATGAGAGAATGCTGTTCATTGACTACAGCTCAACATTCAACACCATAGTGCCCACAAAGCTCATCACTAAGCTAAGGACCCTGGGATTAAACACTTCCCTCTGCAACTGGATCCTGGATCCGCCCCCTGGTGGTAAGGGTAGGTAACAACACATCTACCATGCTGATCCTCAACACTGGGGCCCCTCAAGAGTGCATACTTAGTCCCCTCCTGTACTCCCTGCTCACCCATGACTGCGTGGCCTAGCACGACTCCAATACCCTCATTAAGTTTGCTGATGACACAACAGTGGAAGGCCTGATCAACAACAACAATGTGACAACCTATAGGAAGGAGGTCAGAGACCTGGCAGGGTGGGGCCAGGACAATAACCTCTCCCTCAATGTGAGCAAGACAAAAGAGCTGATTGTGGACTACAGGAAAAGGAGGGCCGAACAGGCCCCCATTAACATAGACAGGGCTGTAGTGGAGCGGGTCGAGAGTTTCAAGTTCCTTGGTGTCCACATAACCAATGAACTATCATGGTCCAAACACACCAAGACAGTTGTGAAGAAGGCACGACACGACAACACCTTTTCCCCCTCAGGAGACTGAAAAGATTTGGCATGGATCCCCAGATCCTCAAAAGGTTCTACAGCTGCACCATCGAGAGCATCCTGCGCGGTTGCATCACCGCCTGGTATGGTAACTGCTCGGCATCTGACCGTAAGGCGCTACAGAGGGTAGTACGTACGGCCCAGTACATCACTGGGGACAAGCTTCCTGCCACCCAGGACCTATATACAAGGCGGTGTCAGAGGAAGGCCCAAAATACTGTCAAAGACTCCAGTCAACCGAGTCATAGACTGTTCTCTCTGCTACTGCACGGCAAGCAGTACCAGAGCACCAAGTCTAGGACCAAAAGGCTTCTAACAGCTTCTACCCCCAAGCCATAAGACTGCTGAACAATTAATGAAATGGCCACACAGACTATTTACATTGACTTTTTACTTTGTTTTTACATTGCTGCTACTCGCTGTTTATTATCTAAGCATGGTCACTTTACCCCAACTTACATGTACAAATTGCCTCGACTAACCTGTACCCCCACACATTGACTCGGTACCAGTACCCCACTGCATCGCAGTGCTAGTGTCACGTATACTCCCTCTCCGGCCTCTTGGTCATCAGGCTGCTGATTATCCCACACACCTGTCACCATCGTCAAGCACACCTGCGCCTCATGACACTCACCTGGACTCCATCACCTCCTTGATTACCTCCCCTATATCTGTCACTCCCCTTGGTTCTTTCCTCAGGTGTTATTGACTCTGTTTCATGTCGGTGCGTTGTTTGTGTTTCGTGTTTATTATTCTGTTTATTTATTAAAACACTCACTCCCTGTACTTGCTTCCCGACTCTCAGCGCACTCGTTAAAGATAGATGCGTCACTACAGACCCGGGTTCGATCCCGGGCTGTATCACAACCGGCTGTTATAAGGAGTCCCATAGAGTACCAAAGGTTAAATAAAAAAAAAATATATAATAATAATCGGCGCATGTGACAAATTAAATTTGATTTGATTTAGAAGATATTTCGGAGCGTTCTCTTCTCATTTTCCAAGTAATAAAACAGCAGCTATCAGGTAAAAACAGGTGGCTGCTTTAGTGGTTAGCTGGCTCGTTTACACAGTGGCAGAGAGTAGCCATACCAGCTTGTAACTTCCTGGTCCCTTCTAGTCCTAGTCAGCATGGGTCAACTTCACCAGTACAGGATCTGATTCGTTTTAGTATGTCTTGGTACCACTTTTGGCACCACTTTTGGCAAAATCTGTTCAGTCTGTTATTTTTATGGTAATTGTATGGGATGTTTGACTAAGCAATTTGCTATCTAAAATGGTATAGCCTGAAGTCTCTTAATTTTGAGAGGAGTTATTTTAGGCTTTGAATTAAGTGCCAATGTGAGTTCACAGGGTTAAAAAAGACGATATTATGTGTAGTCAGACCACATGCCTCTCTGCATTTCGATTCCCCATTGTCCTCCAGTGGCTCTGACGAAAAATTTCCATGGCAGCAAAGTTCCAAGGCTACAATGTACAGGGCGACAACTGAAGATGTGCCTTAGAAAACCTTGAAACTTTTCCCCTCTTTATATCTCTCGCCTCTTATTTTTCTGCATTTCCTCCTCTCAGAAAGAAAACAGGCGTTTGAAAAGATGCACATTATAGAAAGAAATACATTTCAACTTTCATATTGAAATGAGGGAGCTGCAGCTCGGGGCCAATGTCAGATTGAGTCCTTAACTGATTATTTCACATAAGAGGGCCCTCCTCTTTCTGCATACAGGGCTGGGGAGCCGGATAGCAAGGTGACCACAAAGGCTACAATTGAACAACTCTGGCTTCATACATTTTGATCTATTGCTCCCCTCAACTGTAAACATTCCATTTGAGCTGTAGAGAAGTTGAAAGGGGGTATTTTTCTTCTTTATTTCGCCAATATCTCTCTCCCCCAACCACCCTCCCTCCTCCATTCATGCCCCCCCCCTCTCATTTATTCCCAAACCTTCTTTTTTTTCGTTATCCCTGGTTAAGTGCACATCAAATGGAGTTTTGAAGGTGAACAAATGTGTCTTTACTATTCCCTCTCCTAGGAATTGAAGTGACCTGACACTCTCATTACCTCTTTTCTTTGCTCAAATTGTATAATATTAAGGTCAGGTCAGAGGAGGCCTTTTTTTTACGACTCAGAGTTAGAAAAAAAGATTAATAAATGGGCCGAGGCCTCATTTTAATTGAACCTGAAGCATATGTTGCAAGTATGTGCAATCCGTCCCAGATGTTCAGTTCTGGCCGTGTGTTCTGTTCTTCCCAGTACACCACAAGGCAGCTAGCTATTAGCTGGATAACCTTTGCTCCCAGGGCTAAATTAGGTATTACATGGCAAAAAAGTGGAGCACCTGTTTTTCATTGGGGAAAGGACCCCTTCAGGGCTTTGCATAGGCCGCCACATGTGTATTCACTTAACAGATTGTTGGCCAATCGTGAAAAGTGTCTTTCTTCTGAGCCAATGCTGATATTAGTCACTTACTCTCGTAAGTCCAAAGTCCAGGCTAATTGACGTGGACGGCTCAGTTGTTAAACCCAAGATGGCACATGAAGGGGCCAAGAAAGAATGGAGATCAACTCTGTGTTTCCCTCCTCCTCCTCCTTCTCATCTTCCTCCTCCTTCTCATCTTCGTCCGCCTCCTCCTCCTGCATGCCTGCCTCCCTCCCTGCGTCCATATCTCTCTGGGCCCCTGCCTGTCACCTACCAGACAGGCCCACACCACAGGGGATCTGGGGGGGCGAACACGCCGCCACCGCACTCCCAGTCAACACACACCGCCGGCTGCTCACTCATCGAGAGAGAGAGAGAGAGAGAGAGAGAGAGAGAGAGAGAGAGAGAGAGAGAGAGAGAGAGAGAGAGAGAGAATACACACCTGTATGCTTAATAAACAGACATCATTCTTCAGACAGACGCACACACACACAGATGCACATACCGCGTGCAATATTTTATGAAAACGTATAGGTAGATCTGAAGCTGAAATACTGTACAGGTGTAGGTATATGACAGAGTCACCAGTGTTATCTGTAGGAGCTGAATGACGTCTATGTTGCAGCCTTGTCTTACACGGCTGGAGTAAAGTAATCATCTCCAGGGGGACATCACCTCTGTGTGTGTGTGTGTGTGTGTGTGTGTGTGTGTGTGTGTGTGTGTGTGTGTGTGTGTGTGTGTGTGTGTGTGTGTGTGTGTGTGTGTGTGTGTGTGTGTGTGTGTGTGTGTGTGTGTGTGTGTGTGTGTGTGTGTGTGTGTGTGTGTGTGTGTGTGTGTGTGTGTGTGTGTGTGTGTGTGTGTGTGTGTGTGTGTGTGTGTGTGTCCGCGCATACTGTGCTGTGATGTGTGTGATAGCCCTGTGTCCCGGAGGGGGAGCGAAAGCGAGCTGGAGGAGCTCTGAGATTACACTCACTACCATGGCTGGTCACTGCAGTCGCTCTCCCCTCGTCTTAGGACCACCGCTAGCCAGATAGGATACACAATGCAATCATGTCCTGCTCACAAGCTTACCACACTCACACACCTCTACTACAGATGTCAGCCTTCTCCCTCGCTCCCTCCCTCTCTCTCTCTCTCCCTCCCTCCCCTTACCTTTCTCTATCTTCATCCCATTCCATCTTCTCTCTCTTCCTCTCCCTTCCCTGTGTCTCTCTCTTCCTCCTGGTGTCTCTTCCTCCCTGTGTCTCTTCCTCCATGTGTCTATTCCTCCCTGTGTCTCTCTCTTCCTCCTGGTGTCTCTCTCTTCCTCCCTGTGTCTCTCTCTTCCTCCTGGTGTCTCTCTCTTCCTCCCTGTGTCTCTCTCTTCCCCCCTGTGTCTCTCTCTTCCTCCCTGTGTCTCTCTCTTCCCCCCGGTGTCTCTCTCTTCCCCCCGGTGTCTCTCTCTTCCCCCCGGTGTCTCTCTCTTCCCCCCGGTGTCTCTCTCTTCCTCCCGGTGTCTCTCTCTTCCTCCCGGTGTCTCTCTCTTCCTCCCGGTGTCTCTCTGTTCCTCCCGGTGTCTCTCTCTTCCTCCCGTTGTCTCTTCCTCCCTGTGTCTCTTCCTCCCTGTGTCTCTCTCTTCCTCCCGGTGTCTCTCTCTTCCCCCCGGTGTCTCTCTCTTCCTCCCGGTGTCTCTCTCTTCCTCCCGGTGTCTCTCTCTTCCTCCCGGTGTCTCTCTCTTCCTCCCGTTGTCTCTCTCTTCCTCCCGGTGTCTCTCTCTTCCTCCCTGTGTCTCTTCCTCCCTGTGTCTCTCTCTTCCTCCCGGTGTCTCTCTCTTCCTCCCGGTGTCTCTCTCTTCCCCCCGGTGTCTCTCTCTTCCCCCCTGTGTCTCTCTCTCTTCCTCCCGGTGTCTCTCTCTTCCCCCCGGTGTCTCTCTCTTCCCCCCGGTGTCTCTCTCTTCCCCCCTGTGTCTCTCTCTTCCTCCCGGTGTCTCTCTCTTCCTCCCGGTGTCTCTCTCTTCCCCCTGGTGTCTCTCTCTTCCCCCCTGTGTCTCTCTCTTCCTCCCGGTGTCTCTCTCTTCCCCCCGGTGTCTCTCTCTTCCTCCCTGTGTCTCTCTCTGTGTGATGCTGGGTGTACTCTCTCTGTCCTAGAGTATTTGAATGTGTATGGTACACATAGAGGCCTGTATGTACACTCCAGGCTTGGTTTAGAAACATACCAGGACAGCACTCTGACTGCTGTAGGTCACATGTTACAGGGAGGTACCCTGAGTGGTATCGTCTCTAGAAAGCATTGTTTGTTTCTTGTTATGTTGACTCATTAACATTTGAAACATTCTTCTTTAGGCTAAAACTAAACGTATTATTAGGTGTATGTACAGTATAGATTTTCCGATTGTTAAACACTTGTCTATCCCCTTTCCCCAATATGCTTCCTAGGCATTACTGTATAGACAGATGCACAATGTGAATAACACAGACATTTCTCTACTATTCAATCTAACATTCATGGGGATTCAGTTGTGATGAATATGCTAAGTTAAAGTAAGGATCTCTTGAAAGATGAAAAGCTGCCTCTCTCTAGTCATCTCTTTATATTTTAATCCTTCTACTCTGTAGTGCTGAGGCAGGCTTTTTATCATCCCTCTCCCAGAAGGAGAAACACACACACACACACACACACACACACACACACACACACACACACACACACACACACACACACACACACACACACACACACACACACACACACACACACACACACACACACACACCTACCTACTGGACGGGGAACACACACAGGGAACACACTGCAACATTGTTCAGTATAATTCACGTAAAAACACTATTTGTCTTGTTAATTTATTGTGTTTTGTTAAAAACACAAGAAATCAATGGGAGCTTTCAGTGGGTTCCGCCTGACAATCAATCAGAGAGAAAGAAAAAAATCAAGTGATATGACTGCTATGCTGTTTAGGCGAGAATAGGAAGATTCTATCTACTAATAAAAAGTTGCTAATCTCTTTGCCATTACCTTGTGCAGGATCTAATGAGAGTGCAAAGGCAGCTGTGGCAGCCTGATAGCAGCTCTGTGTTTATCGATGGCCTGGCAGGTGCCTGGGTATTAACCACTGCTGTATCGCTACGTCAACACCCGGGGCACCATAGCAACACACTCCCATTTCTATGACCCCTGGGCTTAACAGCAGAACCTTAATACGCTGCAGCCCATTTCACATCTATCGTTACCCCTCTCTCTCTCCCTCTTCTTCTTCTCCACCTATCTCTCCTTTTCTCTCTCTCTCTGTACTCTCGTTCTTTCTGTGCTGCTCTTTCTATCCTTCCCTTTCCCTCTCTTTCTTTATCTGTTTTCCTCCCTCTCTGTCTCTCTCCCTGTCTCCCTGACATTAGAGAGGAAAACGCAGGTAACCTCTCAGCAGTGTGTAATTCTGCAAGATCTGATCCTGGTTCGGGTAGCATTGTGACAGTGTGGATCTGGGCATGGAGGGAGCTGGTGTTTATCTGCAGATAGCAGGAGCCGCCAGAGTCACGGCAGCTCGCAGATCTGCCGATAGCTGCACGCTCCGATGTAATTGGTCTAAAGAGTACGCGGGGGATTATTTTAATACTCTAAAAAGTGTGACTGAAAAGTTGCTCTGGGGCTATTGGGCTTGTGATTTGCCATGCGTGTCCTCAGGTAACACGTTCAGGGTTTTTTAAATGCAGAGGAGAATGGGAGAAAAGAAAGTTAGAGCTGCTTGGAGTTCTTTTCTTCTCCCTGCCTCTGAAGGATGAAAAGCTTCACGCTGTAAAATACGCTTTTCACTTTTGTGCCAATTTTTTTCTTATTTTATTTTCACCCACCTTTTTTCCCGAAGATGCTCATATGAACTGCATTTGAATCATGTTTGGCTAATAGAGAGGGGAAGAAAAAAACTAAAAGGAGGGGAGAAAAGTGTATTGTCTTGTTCAGCAGTGTGCCACATTGTTTGCCATTTTTTCGAGCACATCAGGTGGATTATTTTCCCCTCTCCCTCCTATTCCCCCCAGATGTCAGCTGCTCAGCCTTGTTTGAACTCCTCTCTCTCCTATTCCCCCCAGATGTCTGCTTCTCAGCCTTGTTTTAACCCCTCTCCCTCCTATTCCCCCCAGATGTCAGCTGCTCAGCCTTGTTTTAACTCCTCTCTCTCCTATTCCCCCAGATGTCTGCTTCTCAGCCTTGTTTTAACTCCTCTTTCCCCTATCCCCCCAGATGTCAGCTACTCAGCCTTGTTTGAACTCCTCTCTATCCTCTTCCCCCAGATGTCTGCTTCTCAGCCTTGTTTTAACCCCTCGCTCTCCTATTCCCCATTGATGTCTGCTGCTCAGACTTGTTTTAACCCCTCTCTATCCTATTCCCCCAGATGTCTGCTTCTCAGACTTGTTTTAACCCCTCTCTATCCTCTTCCCTCAGATGTCTGCTTCTCAGCCTTGTTTTAACCCCTCTCTCTCCTATTCCCCCAGATGTCTGCTTCACAGCCTTGTTTTAACCCCTCGCTCTCCTATTCCCCATTGATGTCTGCGGCTCAGCCTTGTTTTAACCCCTCTCTATCCTATTCCCCCAGATGTTTGCTTCTCAGCCTTGTTTTAACTCCTCTCTATCCTATTCCCCCAGATGTCTGCTTCTCAGCCTTGTTTTAACTCCTCTCTATCCTATTCCCCCAGATGTCTGCTTCTCAGCCTTGTTTTAACTCCTCTCTATCCTATTCCCCCAGATGTTTGCTTCTCAGCCTTGTTTTAACCCCTCTCTCTCCTATCCCCCAGATGTCTACTTCTCAGCCTTGTTTGAACTCCTCTCTCTCCTATTCCCCCAGATGTCTGCTTCTCAGCCTTGTTTTAACTCCTCTTTCCCCTATCCCCCCAGATGTCAGCTACTCAGCCTTGTTTGAACTCCTCTCTATCCTCTTCCCCCAGATGTCTGCTTCTCAGCCCTGTTTTAACTCCTCGCTCTCCTATTCCCCCTTGATGTCTGCTGCTCAGCCTTGTTTTAACCCCTCTCTATCCTCTTCCCCCAGATGTCTGCTTCTCAGCCTTGTTTTAACCCCTCGCTCTCCTATTCCCCATTGATGTCTGCTGCTCAGACTTGTTTTAACCCCTCTCTATCCTCTTCCCTCAGATGTCTGCTTCTCAGCCTTGTTTTAACCCCTCTCTCTCCTATTCCCCCAGATGTCTGCTTCACAGCCTTGTTTTAACCCCTCTCTATCCTATTCCCCCAGATGTCTGCTTCTCATCCTTGTTTTAACCCCTCTCTCTCCTCTTCCCCCAGATGTCTGCTTCACAGCCTTGTTTTAACCCCTCACTCTCCTATTCCCCCAGATGTCTGCTTCACAGCCTTGTTGTAACCCCTCTCTCTCCTATTCCCCATTGATGTCTGCTTCACAGCCTTGTTTTAACCCCTCTCTATCCTATTCCCCCAGATGTCTGCTTCACAGCCTTGTTTTAACCCCTCTCTATCCTCTTCCCCCAGATGTCTGCTTCTCATCCTTGTTGTAACCCCTCTCTCTCCTATTCCCCATTGATGTCTGCTTCACAGCCTTGTTTTAACCCCTCTCTATCCTATTCCCCCAGATGTCTGCTTCACAGCCTTGTTTTAACCCCTCTCTATCCTATTCCCCCAGATGTCTGCTTCACAGCCTTGTTTTAACCCCTCTCTATCCTATTCCCCCAGATGTCTGCTTCACAGCCTTGTTTTAACCCCTCTCTATCCTCTTCCCTCAGATGTCTGCTTCTCAGCCTTGTTTTAACCCCTCTCTCTCCTATGCCCCCAGATGTCTGCTTCACAGCCTTGTTTTAACCCCTCACTCTCCTATTCCCCCAGATGTCTGCTTCACAGCCTTGTTGTAACCCCTCTCTCTCCTATTCCCCATTGATGTCTGCTTCACAGCCTTGTTTTAACCCCTCTCTATCCTATTCCCCCAGATGTCTGCTTCACAGCCTTGTTTTAACCCCTTTCTATCCTATTCCCTCAGATGTCTGCTTCTCAGCCTTGTTTTAACCCCTCTCTCTCCTATTCCCCCAGATGTCTGCTTCACAGCCTTGTTGTAACCCCTCTCTCTCCTATTCCCCCAGATGTCTGCTTCTCAGACTTGTTTTAACCCCTCTCTATCCTATTCCCCACAGATGTCTGCTTCTCAGCCTTGTTTTAACCCCTCTCCCTCCTATTCCCCCCAGATGTCAGCTGCTCAGCCTTGTTTGAACTCCTCTCTCTCCTATTCCCCCAGATGTCTGCTTCTCAGCCTTGTTTTAACTCCTCTTTCCCCTATCCCCCCAGATGTCAGCTACTCAGCCTTGTTTGAACTCCTCTCTATCCTCTTCCCCCAGATGTCTGCTTCTCATCCTTGTTTTAACCCCTCTCTCTCCTATTACCCCAGATGTCTGCTCCACAGCCTTGTTTTAACCCCTCTCTATCCTCTTCCCTCAGATGTCTGCTTCTCAGCCTTGTTTTAACCCCTCTCTCTCCTATTCCCCCAGATGTCTGCTTCACAGCCTTGTTTTAACCCCTCTCTCTCCTATTCCCCCAGATGTCTGCTTCTCAGACTTGTTTTAACCCCTCTCTATCCTCTTCCCTCAGATGTCTGCTTCTCAGCCTTGTTTTATCCCCTCTCTCTCCTATTCCCCCAGATGTCTGCTTCACAGCCTTGTTTTAACCCCTCGCTCTCCTATTCCCCATTGATGTCTGCTTCTCAGCCTTGTTTTAAGTCCTCTCTATCCTATTCCCCCAGATGTCTGCTTCTCAGCCTTGTTTTAACTCCTCTCTATCCTATTCCCCCAGATGTTTGCTTCTCAGCCTTGTTTTAACCCCTCTCTCTCCTATTCCCCCAGATGTCTGCTTCACAGCCTTGTTTTAACCCCTCTCTCTCCTATCCCCCCAGATGTCTGCTTCTCAGCCTTGTTTTAACCCCTCTCTCTCCTATGCCCTCAGATTTCTGCAGCTCAGCCTTGTTTTAACCCCTCTCTCTCCCATTCCCCCAGATGTCTGCTTCTCATCCTTGTTTTAACCCCTCTCTCTCCTATCCCCCCTTAAAGTCTGCTTCTCAGCCTTGTTTTAAACCCTCTCTCCTATTCCCAATTGATGTCTGCTTCTCAGCCTTGTTTTAAACCCTCTCTCTCCTATTCCCCCCAGATTTCTGCAGCTCAGCCTTGTTTTAACCCTTCCTTTGTGTCCCTGGTTAAAAAAAACTCTTAATCTATTCTGACCCACAAGGTGCCTAGACCTGGCCCTTCGGAGGACGGGCGACTGCCTGAAAGCCATATCCTCGAGGATATGTTGGCTTCCTGGCACTTTGAGTGGATACGGGTGATGTTGGTAAGTGTGGCCACGCCCCTGGCCTTGCCGGTGTCTCTGTCTGGCTTCTATGGCACATCGTTCGTCTGTCCAGCCGCTCCGCCTGCAAGGCTCTCTGTGTACTGCCTGTCCCTGTCCTCGTCTCACTTACACGCTCGCTCCGTAAAAAACACACACGCACGGTCGTTATCCACCACCCCGCCCCAACCCAGTCCCCTTCGGGGGGTGGCAGGGGGGTGAGGTGGTCCAGCATGGAAAGGTGCACCCTCTTATATGAATGTAGGATCCCTCCCAGTAAGGAAAGAGAGACTGAAAGAGACAATGACACTGGTACAACCATAGCATGCACTGCATCCTCTGTGACAGGGGAGTTAGCTCTTTGAACCACATACTGGGCCAGATCATCATGCATCGATCATTGTCTCATGTAAGTCCCATGGACCTTTTCTGTTCTCCATATGATAACTCTCCACTGTGTTAAAGTGGAACTGACAGCATTTTAGCAACATGAAATCTTCTTCAAATCTGTTCATATACACCCACAGGAAGAATATGACACTTTTTAAAACATTTTCTGTCAAGCGAGCACTTAGATATGGTCATTTTCACGTTTTCATAAATTCTTAGAATGTTTGGAAATGACATATACTAAGGCATTTGTGAAAATTCTACAGCAATAAAGAGTGGGAAAGCGGCGACGCGTTTGGACAATTAATAGACACTGCAGTAAGTATAACCAGAACCGGAGTCTATGCAGACTGGTGCGCTACAGCCAACCAGAGCTACAGTAGGCCTTTATGCAAACAAGTCATTTTCCACACCGGCCTGCCATCATTCACTTTCAACTGGACTGTGTGTTTACTAATGCTAGCCAGAGAAAGATGAGCTAAAATCTAACATAGGAACATTAGATAAACCCTCTCAAACTTTTTCAGCTAGTTGGCCGTCAAAATTGCACTGATAAACGATGGCAAATGTTTTCCTAATCGTCCTTCTGCAGCTTGCCTGCAACCAAGCACCCAACCTAACTGGCTAAAGTTGGCTATCTTGCTAGCTAGCTACGGCTAGACAAAAATGAGAGAACACCTCACTCTAACCAGTTTACTCGCCCTTTGCAGAGCTGGTTAGCTAAGCTGTTTAGCTACATGTTATCAAGAGTGTTTGTGACTAACTATAACTTTTTTTGGCCTACGTTTACTGCCGCGGGTCATATTCAGCCGGTGTTGCTCCTTCTTAAATTCATCACTTATTCTACACATTCTACACAATTTGCTAACTAAGAGATATGCTAACTGGATAACAGTCGTTCAAGTTCTCTCAAGGTAACCAAATGACACCTGCATCTCTAGCTGTGTATAGACACCGGAAAAAATAATATGAGGAGGAAAAGTCAGTCACTCACCCAGTCCTCCAATTTATTTATTTTTATTTGATTTAACCTTTATTTAACTAGGCAAGTCAGTTAAGAACAAATTATTATTTACAATGACGGCCTAGGAACAGTGCCTTGTTCAGGGGCAGAACGACATATTTTTACCTTGTCAGCTCGGGGATTCGATTTAGCAACCTTTCGGTTACTGGCCCAATGCTGTAACCACTAGGCTACCTGCCGCCCCAAGACATTCCCAGCCTTAGTTACATTCGTCCGTTTTTGTCCAAAATATTGAGTCATTGAAACTGAAACAGTGCATCCTGAATGGAGGCAGCAAATAATGTAACAGGCCAGCCTGATAGAAATATGTTTTGGCCTACCAAGAAATGTATTGGTGAATTATATTAATCATGCATTGAACTGCATCCATCTATTCTGCCAACAATGCTTTAGTGTACGTCATGGAACGTTGAGTCAAATAGAACCTATTTTTAAAACCTCTTATAAAGTTGGTTTTGTAGCATAAACTGTAAATGTGATGTTTTTGATTGAGATTATGATTGTCTGTTTGTTTCATATCTGTAAAGTAGTTATAACGCTGTCAGTTCCACTTTAAGTTAGGTGACCGTTGACAGATCACAGGAGCTAATAGCACCTCAAGTCCTCTATCTAATTGTTACATCGCTTGGGATGCTTTGCTAGCTGTATGGGTGAGCTCTTGGTGTGTGTTTGTGTATGTGTGTGTGTGTCTGCGTGTGTGTTCACACTTGTGTATGCCTACTTGCTTAGAGCTCTAGAGGCCTAAGCCATATCAGGGGGCTGTGATTCTGCACCGTTGCTAACCCAAGAGGGCCCTGTCCTCTGTCCTCAGGAGCCACAGCTACCTACCCGCCTTCTACCACAGCCTACTAGTTTACTTCAATACCCTTTAATCAGCTACACATTCACACCAGATGATCCAGACGTCTTGACTCGTAGGTCCAAAGATATACAGAATATCGAGCAGAATTGCAACCAGCAGCCTTGGTAAAGCATACGTACTTGTAAAACCAGCGAAAGTATAGGTTGTAATCAATAAAATCTCACAATAAGGTGCAGAGCGTTCGATTGGCCTGCTGGGAGGCAAGGAATCCCCCAGCTCCGCTAAAAGCATTGGATACTGTTTTCAAGTGATTATTAAATAAATGTTAACTATTTGGTTGTAATATCATCACCTCTTGAAAAGCATAGTCAGACCTACACATTTCTGATAATTCCATGCAAAACAATTGTGCACATTTAGCTCTATCATCAGAGTTATACAGCAAGTCACTGCATGCGTTTCATGATCAGTATGTCATTTCAGATACGTAGGGTAGCCTTACGATATCTCTCAATATTGGCCAGTATTAATTGGATATTTGAGTGATATAAATAAAAGTGAACTATAACTGACGAGTGGTTTAGGTTAATTTCCCATCCTTTGTAGGCTTATTTGAGGTAGCTTCCGGTAGAAACTGTGTTCAGTTGGCTAAAAATAGTGGTAAGTAGATCTAACATTATCCCTTTTTCAACATTGTTTCTAAGAGTGTTAAATCACGATTGCTGCTGACAGACATGATAGGCTACATTTATTGATGGATCACATCAAATTGGCTAGCTAGCTAATAACAGATGATGTCATTATGGCTAGTTAACAAGCTAACTTTCAAGGGATAAACTAGATGGCTATATACAAATATTGTTTGATTTGCTTGCCATCTATAGTGGTGATGACAGTAGTCCGACTGACAACTTTACCAAGACAAGGACTTACCGATGTCAAGCTCTTTACAAAAGCCTAATCTCTGATGAAGCAAGCTAAATGACACATGGTTTGCTTAGCTAGCTAGCTACATGGCAAATGGATATGCTACCCACATGTACTGTATCTGATATGACACGATCAATTGATGTTTACTGATCATAAAGCATGCAGTTACTTGCTGTATAACTCTGATGAAAGAGATAAATGTGGAATAATCAGAAATGTGTAGTTCTGACTGCTCTTCAAGAGGTGATGACATTAAAACCAAATCATTTATAAAATGTATTTAACAATCCCTTGAAAACAGCACGTAGTTGTCAATGGTTTTAGCCCAGCTGTGGGTCTCCTTGCCCCCCAGCAGCCAAATTCGAACGCTCTGCCCTCTGATTGGCTGGAATCTGGAACACATCACATGACAGCTGCTGCGCCTGTGTCTCAAAGTCAAACATGGGAAGAGGCAGTTGCTCCTTTTCTTTTAACAAGAGTCATAAATGTGTTATGAGCGTTGAGGATGCATATTTTATTCTCCGTTTGAAGGCACCATCCTATCACTTTGTGGTGATGGGCCTTTTTTCTTTTAAACAACGTTTCAAAATACGTACATTTTCCAATTGTCCCGATCTCTTGTTTTATCTCCGTACATACGTAATGACATTGCAGGTGTTATGAAGACAGAATGAATTGGCCTTGATTTTGTGAAGCAAGTTGATGAATCAGAGCAAATTAACTATCAGCACGACTTACTCTGTCATATTACATTGATAATGCACCATAGTGTATAATATTTTTTTTTTGTTATGTGTCAATTTGTGACAGGAAATGTCTCCCACTGTTTGAAGGCCAGACCTGTTCCCTCCGTTAAGGGATGAATGGGGTTGGTTTAATTGAAAACATAGCATCAACCTGTGGCTTGCTTCGATCAGGATTGAGAAACACATATGGTCTTTGTGCTATTGGACTTATTATGCATACAGTATATTTTACTCTACATCCCTAATACCTCCCTGATATGCCTGTTCCTTTAACCTGGGTTCTCAGAGAACAAAGGAGGGCTGAGAGGAGTGTAGTGCTGGAGATGTTGTGAATGTGACGGCCTTGTTTTTGGAAGAGGGCAGCGACTAAACCAGGCCAACAAAGGAGAAGGGTAATGGTGTCCCATTCATCACAAACTGCCACCCGGGAACCTGGAGAGAACAGGGAAGGAGAGCAAGGGGATGGGGGCAGGGGTGGGGGCAGGCGGGGGGAACGTGGCAGGGTGAGGGGGTTGGATGGTGGAGAGAGGTGGAGGCGGGTCCAGGGCCACTGTGCCGACCTTGAGGCTGTCTGATGGAGAGGCTGGTTGGCTGAGGTGAGAGACCCCAGTGGGAGATGGGAAAGGTGATCATGGCAGCACTACCCTGGCCCCATTAGAAGAGTACACAGACACGTAAAGACACAAACACACGCACACACACACATAAACACACAAACACAAACACACACACCAGGCCTTTTAGGATGGAGCCTTTTAGGATGGAGCCTTGGGATGTAGAGGTCAACCTGAAAATCAAACTCCTCCACCTCCTTCCACATACATCCTTTATGTACTTATGTGTATATTTATCCTCAGTCGTCACAGCGACACTCGCCATGGGAACGGGCTGGGTGAAAAGCCTCATTTAGAATGAGAGACCGTGGCATCTGCACGGTCCACCTTCAACTGCCACAGTTTACTGGAGTTTGACTTTGGCTCTGTCGAAGCAACCGCCCCTCCCCTGTTAAGGAACTGTGAGCTCCTGTATGCCTTCCAGGGCTCTTTGTGTCTGCGAGTGAGCGCTGCTTGATTAGGGGGGAGAACGTGCCGTGCATCTCGGGGACCGGTTAAACAGATATTTATGTGGTTATGAAAAGAGAGGGAGGGGGAAAAAAGAGATATTCACCCAAGGATTACTTGTGAAATAAATAATGTATCAAAACTGCAGCTTCAAAACGAACCATCTGCCTTCTTTCATGTCGTGCTGGCGAGGTGCCAGCAGCACAGAGATATCTGTAGCTGGTCGGAGGGAGAGATATCTGTAGCTGGTCGGAGGGAGAGATATCTGTAGCTGGTCGGAGGGAGAGATATCTGTAGCTGGTCGGAGGGAGAGATATCTGTAGCTGGTCGGAGGGAGAGATATCTGTAGCTGGTCGGAGGGAGAGATATCTGTAGCTGGTCGGAGGGAGAGGTAGCTGGTCGGAGGGAGAGGTAGCTGGTCGGAGGGAGAGGTATCTGTAGCTGGTCGGAGGGAGAGATATCTGTAGCTGGTCGGAGGGAGAGATATCTGTAGCTGGTCGGAGGGAGAGATATCTGTAGCTGGTCGGAGGGAGAGATATCTGTAGCTGGTCGGAGGGAGAGATATCTGTAGCTGGTCGGAGGGAGAGATATCTGTAGCTGGTCGGAGGGAGAGATATCTGTAGCTGGTCGGAGGGAGAGATATCTGTAGCTGGTCGGAGGGAGAGATATCTGTAGCTGGTCGGAGGGAGAGATATCTGTAGCTGGTCGGAGGGAGAGATATCTGTAGCTGGTCGGAGGGAGAGATATCTGTAGCTGGTCGGAGGGAGAGGTATCTGTAGCTGGTCGGAGGGAGAGGTATCTGTAGCTGGTCGGAGGGAGAGATATCTGTAGCTGGTCGGAGGGAGAGATATCTGTAGCTGGTCGGAGGGAGAGATATCTGTAGCTGGTCGGAGGGAGAGATATCTGTAGCTGGTCGGAGGGAGAGATATCTGTAGCTGGTCGGAGGGAGAGATATCTGTAGCTGGTCGGAGGGAGAGATATCTGTAGCTGGTCGGAGGGAGAGGAGGTTAGTATTGTCTGCTAATAGGACAGACATGCCCTCTATGGCGGCCGCCGGTACAGTGTGGTCAAGGTCTGGCCATGAGGATAGATCACTGACCTTCATGGGTTAAAGGTGACTGAATGGTTATCAGACATAGAACTCGCTTGGTGCCACAAGCCAACAGGTTTGATCCTGCAGTTTGCACCTTCTGGTTGGTTTGAGAACTGCGTCTATAACGGTCTGAAAGAGACTGTACTGTACTGCTGTGTTTACCTGTTTGTCTCATGGGCATTGTGGGTAGAATCACTGGGGAAGCCATGTCAGAACAAAAGCTCTATAACCTGTTAGTTCATATGCCGTGATATATAGGCCGAAGGCAGAGACAATAAGAGAGGCAGTGGCAGAATAAATTCAACCACACCATCACAAAAACGAAGAGAAACCTCTGTACGGTGAAGTCTACAAAGCATAGTGCATGTAACAAACCGTTACTTGACCTACAGCATGGTCAAGAAAGTACATTTTTCAGACATTTTTGGAATACTCAACAACTGTTGATTTAGAACCATGGAGAGATACTGCAAGTCACAAAGAAAACAGGAGCTGCCTCCACTATTCCAGCACCATTTCAACTTCAACATTTCAACATCATCAAATCACCTCTGCTTAGTCTAATACAGTGACAACTAAAAGATAGCAAAAACAATTTAGTCCAATCAACGTAAGCTAAATATGATGTGGCTGTCCATGGTTCTGATTTGTGTGTGTGCGTGCGTTCGTGCAAGTAGAACGAACATGTTGACTCATCCTACTTGTAGTGAAACGCCAATGCCACCCTCCTCTCTTTCATGTTGACGAAACAGTCCATGACTCTGTCAAACAGAACATTCTTTCAGTTTTTGTTGTCCTTGGCTACCTGGCTAAAATGCTTGCTCGCTATCTTAACTTCATTTCATGGGCAACGTTAGCTAGTTAACATTAGCCTTCTACCTTCTAGCTACATATTGAACTTCCATCCTCTCAGTCCAGTGGCACAATGTACAGTATTCGCCATTATAACCATTGGCCAGTATGGAGAATTAAGTAAAACCACAAGTCCAAATCCCTATCTCTATCCATGACTAATTTAGGAAAGGGGCAATTTTAGCTAGATATCTAGCTAGTCACCTGAGGACAACAACACAACAATTCAAGTTGTTTCTCTCAATTACTGTATGTATTTCTCTATGATAGGAGTGAAGCCAAATCCAAACTGTCTTCTCTTGACACTTTTTTTGGGGTGCGTCAGGACGATTCACAGTTGAGCTCACTCAGTTTAGCTCAACGCTGATTGGCCATTATTTTCTACTTTTTTTTATCAAGGTAGGCCAAAGGACAAGGTAAAAAATATGTTGTTCTGCCCCTGAGCAAGGCAGTTAACCCACTGTTCCCCGGGCGCCGAAGATGCGGAAGACACATTTCAGTTGAATACATTCAGTTGGACAACTGACTAGGTATCCCCCTTTCCCTTTCCCAAATGCTCACTGGCTTCCCTTGCATTCAATGTTACGGGTGGCAAAAATGTCATACTCTTTGTAACCAGACCTTTTTTAGATAGATAGCCTACACATACAGAGAGAGAGGGGCGCTGTTTCGCTTGCTAGAAAGATTTCTCCGGTAAGATAAAGTACATTCAGCCTCTTGCGAATTGAAGGAAAATTAGGACAACCAGGAGAGACGAAAGATAAATTATTTAACATCCATGAATACACGCCACTGCTGTAGGGTCCTGTTTTTCAGATAATTCTTTATAAACTAGATAAATAAAGTAAATGTCGTTTCTAGGCATCCCCTCCTAGGTGAGGCTGTTTGTGGAAACTGTCTGGGGGGTAATAATCATGTCCTGCAGATGAGCTGTTCAACTTCAAGCTTATTTATTCCCCCTCTAGCGAGGAACTCTGGTGAACAGTGCCGGTGGCTTAGAACTGGATTCCTTCTCATTGTTCATATCAGCTTTATGAAATTCAGAAGGTTAGTTTTACTATTTTGATGTAAGAGCTGCCTTTTTTACTGAGCACACTCCCATGTAGATCTGTAGTGCTTTACTCGTAAACCATTCAGCATTACGTGATGATGGAAGTTATGCGAAAAAAATCACAATTAACAAATAGGAGAGGGTCAAACACATTGTTTAGTCTACTCCTGATGTGTTGCTGTGTCAGCGTTGTTCTGCCGTTGTTAATTCTGATTCGGGTTGTTAATGGTGTCGCCTTGAAGAGGGAGATTCTGGGATGTCTACTGTTTTCAAATGCCCTCTGGGAGCCTTATCCTAGAATCCTGTCACGTTTGACATTTACATTTTATTGTGCGCCACAAAAAAACAGGTGAAATTAAAGCACAGCAGCGAGCAGTCGCCAGTGTTGCAGGCTCATCCTGACTTCTGTGGAATACAGTCAAAAATATTTGTTACATTTTTCTGATGTGCCTGTTAGGGCAAAGTAATGTGAGATTACACAGTCTGACAGATTTTGTCACCATGCCATCTTTATAGATGTAGTTGAGATTGTGTCCAATGGTGACCTCCCTCCTTCTCAAGGCCTAAGGTCAGTTAAGAACCAACTGTCTCTATAGAGTTCAAAATGTCTCATCCGCTAGCGTACCGTACACTACTTCCTCTCATACAAAAAATGGTAGCATTGATGAGAAATATAATGAGACATACCCTATGCACATCTCTTGTTTTAATATTTAAGCATGTTTAATTTAATTTGCAGGAATCTCATTGTCCTCCGATTCACAAAGCAGTATGCAGTTAACCTAACTAGGCTGTGTATATATAAGACTGTCTCTAGTGTCACTGTAGGTTGTATTTCCTTAACAAACTGCTGACAAGCGTCGCCTCATGTTTCCCCCTGGTGTTCCCCCCATAGAGATACCTGCTCCAGATACATAGATAAAGGTTGGCTCAGCAGTAGGCTGATCAACACATAGCTGACAGGTCAACACACACACACACACACACACACACACACACACACACACAGGCATACGCACTCAAACACATGCGTGTGCACACAAACATGTTCACACACACACGTTCACGTATTGACATTTGCACTCACAGTGATAGTGCAAATAAATATACAGTGCCTTCAAAAAGCTTTCACACCCCTTGACTTTTTCTACATTTTGTTGTTACAAAGTGGGATTAAACTACACAAAATACTCTGTCAAAGTGGAAGAATATATATATATTTTTTTACATTTTTTAAGTTGTGAAACATTAAACACCCATATCTTGATTAGATAAGTATTCAACAATGATGCAGCCACCACAGCTTGAAAATATGGAGAGTGGTACTCGGTAATGTGTTGTATTGGATTTGCCCCGAACATAACACTTTGTATTCAGGACACAAAGTTAATTGCTTTGCCACATTTTTTGCAGTATTACTTTAGGATGCACGTTTTGGAATATTTTTATTCTGTACATGCTTCCTTCTTTTCATTTAGATTAGTATGGTGGAGTAACTACAATGTTGTTGATCTATCCTCAGTTTTCTCCGTTCACAGCCATTAAACTTAACATTTTTCAAAGTCACCATTGGCTTCATGATGACGTCCCTGAGCGGTTTCCTTCCTCTCCGGCAACTGAGTTAGGATGGACTCCTGTATCTTTGTTGTGACTGGGTGTATTGATACACCATCCAAAGTGTAATTAATAAGTTCATCATGCTCAAAGGGATATTCAATGTCTGTTTTCTACCAATCGGTCTCCTTCTCTGCGATGCATTGAAAAACCTCCCTTACTCTTTGTATGTGTGGGGTACAGAGATGAGGCAGTCATTCAAAAATATTGTTAAACACTATTATTGCACACAGAGTGACTTATTATGTGACCTGTTAAGCATTTTTTTTGACTCAAGACATTTCAGCTTTTCCATTTTTATTAATTTGTAAAAATGTCAAAAAACATAATTCCACTTTGACATTATGGGGTTTTATGTAAGCCAGTGACAACAATTCTCAGTTTAATCCATTTAAAATTTGGGCTGTAACACAACAAAATGTGGAAAAAGTCAAAGGGTGTGAATTCTTTCTGAAGACACTGTAAATAAACATAGATTTAAAAAACAACAACATAGACCCGCAGCAAAAGCAACCCTCTAAATCTTGCGGAAATAAAGGACCAGCAAGTTGATAGACGGCAGAAAGTTTCTCCCTCACACTGAAACACTTTCATGTTCAGCACTACCAGCGGGGCTCAATGCAATTTGTCTCAGATGTAAAATAGAGCGTTCCTTCATCTTGAACTCTATTAGATCCCGCTGATGAGTGGCTCTGTGCCATATGATTTAGATTGGACTAAATTATCTGTTGGAGAGGGCAACACAAACACACACACACATACACACACACACACACACAGTCTTCCAGGTGTCCTGATGTTTATTCAGCTGCTAACTGAACTGGAATATACCGAGCTGCACCGAGCTGCTGCTCAAGCCTGGGCTGCATGGGCTCCGTTTGATGACATCATCATGTCTCTGTCCATCAGGAGAGGTTGGTAGCACTTTGGTGATCTAATGATCCCTTGGAATGTGCATTATCTGGGTTAGAAGTTGCCATTAGGCATAGGTTTAGGATCAGCTTACTCTCCCTAAATCCTAACCTTAACCATTAAGGGGGAAAGTGCAAAACTGACCATAGACCAGCATGAAGGGGAATCTTCATCCTATTTTACTACATTGGTACAGTTGTCTGTCACCCTCTAGCTGGCAACTCCTCTGAATAGAGTGCATGTGTGTAAGTCACCACCACACATCCCCATGCTGGACTTACAGTTATAATAGCACAGTCCAGATCAACCATACACAGAACAGCAGGGTGGCAGGTAGCCTAGTGGTTAAGAGCTTTGGGCCAGTAAGCGAAAGGTTGCTGGTTTGAATCCCCAACCTGAGAAGGTGAAAAATATGTTGATGTGCCCTTGAGCAAGGCACTTAACCCTAATTGCTTCTTTATTTCACTCTGGACAAGAGTTTCTGCTAAATTACTAAAATGTAAACAGAATCCTCAAAGGCTTGTTTTTATATGTACTCCCTCTATAAGGACTATAGGGGGACGAAGGCTGTTTGACAGACGTTGGAGCAGAGTGATTCCAGTACCAGACAGAAAGACAGGCACACAGTTCCTATAGTAAAGACCCATCTCCAGAGAGGGGCAACCGATGGGAATGAGAAACCATACACACCTAACCTTATGGGTCTGTGAGCACACACACACACGGACGGACGGACGGACGGACGGTACAGAACCCCATACCACTGACTCCAAGTCAGTGACTAGGCTAGTTCAAAGACAGTGGTGGTGGTGAGAGACTCAGGGGAGTTGATAGCCGTCTGCATTTTGTTTATGTGCAAGAATTTTCTGTGACATAATTAGACAACACTTTATAATAAATGCACCAACACAGACAGACACTCCAGTGGCCCTTGTCACCACACTCCCTCCACACACACATTCATTATGAATACAGCTCTAATGATGGAAAACATTTTTAGAAGTTGTTTTCTTCTTCAAGTCAGTAAAATGTCAGCACACATTAGATGAGTAGAATGTACCTCCACACTCCCGGCAGGATGGGTCACAAAGGCAAAGACCTTGAAGCAAACAAGCAAGCCAAACTTTCACATACCGTATCGGTATGCAGCAAATTAGATGAATATGGTACACACATAGTTGATTTGGGTGTTGTTTGGTTACCATTGTGTCTAGTATTGCCATCTTAAAAGTTTCTCTCTCTCTCTCCCTCTCTCTCTCTCTCTCTCTCTCTGTCTCTCTCTCTCTCTCTCTCTCTCAACTTGGGATTTCCTTTGAAGTCATTGTATGGCCTGTTACCCACTCCACAACTGCTAATTAAAGTTAGCAATGGCATAGCCTCATCAACGCGTAGTTAGGACATAGGCCACCAATTCTATTGACTTTTTGAACTTCAGCATGTACGATTTAGCAGACGCTATTCGATTTTCTGGAGCTGTATCATTTACATACAAACATGAAAGAAGGTTTCAAAATGTGAAGGGTGCAAACACTGAACGTCAAAGTCAAATCCGTATCTAAGAAACAGACATGAGTCTGAATTGTCTTCTTTTTTACACCCACTTTTGAAGACAAGCTACTTTTGACCTTGACAGTGATCTGTGATTGGTGCTGTCATCCCAGACAGGGTACTGCATATCAACGCCCTCCTTAATGATGAAATTATAGTGTATGACAAGGTCATGATGCAACAAAAATATATATGGAGGATTGGAAATGATGCAGACAATTACATTATAGAAGCCACAATCTATCTGCAACATTAAAGATGATCTACCCCCTTAAAAAATGAAACATTGCGATGGATGTCAAGGTTCCAAATATAATGGACAAGGCAAAGAAAAGCAGGGTAAAGTTAGCATAATGTAACAAAGGGTATTGTAAGGTATTTGTGAGGTGTTTTTTTACTGGACCACAGCAGAGCCAGCTGTTTGTATCACGATTATCTAAGGCCATGTGGTGTGCTAGTTGATTCCATCCCAGTCTAAGAGCAGGTTGCTTTAGTATCTGAGTGCTGGGGAGTGCTGGGGAGTGCTAGGCAGTGCTGAGGCGTGCTGGGGAGCAGCAAAACAAGCCTCTCCCTGGCTCCGTGTTTTTGTTACTCCTCTCAGCCCTACATTTGAAGGGAGGAAATTGGAGTCAGTCCATGGTTTGAGAGGGGCATGTGGCAATGGTTTATACTCTAACCCTTCCGACGACTCTAACCCTTCCGATGACCTCTAACCCTTCCGCTCCGCCATCACTCGCTCTCTCACACCGCTCCTCTGTCCCGCAAACACTCTCCCGGAGCTCCGAGAACACTCCCCAGGCCCAGAACATCAAGCCCCACCAAGCCCCACCAAGCCCAACCCAACACAACCCAACACAACCCAACACAGTGGACCCTGGACATGGGGCTTTGTTGGAACCAATAATACAAAACAGATGGGGAAGAAAGGAGGCTTGTAAAAATATTTAAAAGAAAATAACCCTGTCTAATTATATCTACGTGTCTTGTGTGGTTTTTCAGGGAGGCCTTGTGGTTTCCCTGGCTGCATCGGGGTTCATTTATCAAATACCTGATCCTGCAGGAAGAGCAGGAAGAGGAGTATAGGGGATGCGATGGGGGTCTCTGGAGGACGGTTTGGGGTTGGGGCCTGGGGGTTATAAACAGTTGAGTGTCTTTTCCTGGTCCACTAATTCTCTTCAATGATGAATTATCCCCTTGTTATTTCTGTGATGTGACTGTTCTCTTTCAGTATTGAACTCCATGAGCACAGCATGGACCTGTAGAATTCTCACACACAGGTGGGCATCCATAACTGTCCATTCTGCCATGAAGTGGAAAGTGGTTTTGAAGAGAAGTAGTTTTGAGTAAACCTGGTTGATAATCAGCATTGACAACCCCTGTGGAAATATTCTGTTCATTCTCACCGTAGAAGTGCATCCCTGCTTTTCTAAGGCCTTTCCCTTGCCTCCTCTCTTAGCTCCCTCAGCTATTACACGATTTGGGGAATCTGGTGTTTCCTGACCGTAGATGACGGTCCTTACAAACTACAGGTGGACTCCATGACGGGTCACAGGTCACTGTAGTTGTGTAATGCTGGAGCAGTGCTATGCTCTTTTCCTATCTTTGTCTGTTGTAGAGACAGAGACAGAGAGCCCTGGTTTGCGACCCCACTCCTCCAGTCATGTCCACACCACCACCACCACCACCACCACCACAAAAGTCTGCATCTTTCTCTGTCCTTACTCACCCACTCATTCAGTCAGTCACCACATCCTGTCCAACTCCGTTCTGTCAGTCAGTCAGTCACCACATCCTGTCCCACTCCGTTCTGTCAGTCAGTCACCACATCCTGTCCCACTCCGGTCTGTCAGTCAGTCAGTCAGTCACCACATCCTGTCCCACTCTGGTCTGTCAGTCAGTCACCACATCCTGTCCCACTCCGGTCTGTCAGTCAGTCACCACATCCTGTCCCACTCCGGTCTGTCAGTCAGTCAGTCAGTCAGTCACCACATCCTGTTCCACTCCGGTCTGTCAGTCAGTCACTACATCCTGTCCCACTCCAGTCTGTCAGTCAGTCAGTCACCACATCCTGTCCCACTTCGGTCTGTCAGTCAGTCACCACATCCTGACCCACTTCAGTCAGTCAGTCACCACATCCTGTCCCACTCCGGTCTGTCAGTCAGTCAGTCAGTCACCACATCCTGTCCCACTCCGGTCTGTCAGTCAGTCAGTCACCACATCCTGTCCCACTCCGGTCTGTCAGTCAGTCACTACATCCTGTCCCACTCCAGTCTGTCAGTCAGTCAGTCACCACATCCTGCCCCACTCCGCTCTGTCAGTCAGTCACCACATCCTGACCCACTTCAGTCTGTCAGTCAGTCAGTCACCACATCCTGTCCCACTCCGGTCTGTCAGTCAGTCAGTCACCACATCCTGTCCCACTCCGGTCTGTCAGTCAGTCAGTCACCACATCCTGATCCACTCCAGTCTGTCAGTCAGTCACCACATCCTGTCCCACTCGTCTGTCAGTCAATCAGTCACCACATCCTGTCCCACTCGTCTGTCAGTCAGTCAGTCACCACATCCTGTCCCAGTCGTCTGTCAGTCAGTCAGTCACCACATCCTGTCCCACTCGTCTGTCAGTCAGTCAGTCACCACATCCTGTCCCAGTCGTCTGTCAGTCAGTCAGTCACCACATCCTGTCCCACTCGTCTGTCAGTCAGTCAGTCACCACATCCTGTCCCAGTCGTCTGTCAGTCAGTCACCACATCCTGTCCCAGTCGTCTGTCAGTCAGTCAGTCACCACATCCTGTCCCAGTCGTCTGTCAGTCAGTCCTACAGCAGCTCATTTACTGTTGCATGATTTCCTCTTTTGTACTTTGTGTCTAACAGTAGAGGCTTTTAGGTTGACCTGCCGCGTCACTCTCTGTTCTTATGGCCTGCTAATGTTCTCAACCATCAAAAGTTGAAAAGGAGGAGCTCGTCATGGTGCTGACGATGATAATGATGTCACTTCTGGTGACATCATAGTGTGCTGCCAACAACAAAATGAGCCTGTCTTGGCAGTCGAAACATTCAATCATCCATTTGGCATTCAGCTAAATTCACCCTAATCACATATTCCTATTTCCCTGTGTGGTCGCTGTAAGAGGGAAAACATTCTGATTTGTTCTGCAGACTTTCAAATGTCTATTAAAGCTTGGAGAGTAGTCAGTCAACGGAAGGAGGATATCTCCTGATTTGGCTCCCCTTTTCAAATCTTTGAAGCTCTTTAAATGTTTTCTTTGTTGAAAGATGCATGTGCCCAGCACCTTTCTCTCTCTCTCTCTTTATTCTCTCTCTCTCTCTTTATTCTCTCTCTCTCTCTTTATTCTCTCTCTCTCTCTTTATTCTCTCTCTCTCTCTTTATTCTCTCTCTCTCTCTTTATTCTCTCTCTCTCTCTTTATTCTCTCTCTCTCTCTCTCTCTCTTTATTCTCTCTCTCTCTCTCTCTCTTTATTCTCTCTCTCTCTCTCTCTTTATTCTCTCTCTCTCTCTCTCTCTCTCTCTCTCTTTATTCTCTCTCTTTATTCTCTCTCTTTATTCTCTCTCTTTATTCTCTCTCTCTCTTTATTCTCTCTCTCTCTCTCTCTTTATTCTCTCTCTCTCTCTCTCTCTTTATTCTCTCTCTCTCTCTCTCTTTATTCTCTCTCTCTCTCTCTCTCTCTCTCTCTCTCTCTCTCTCTCTCTCTCTCTCTCTCTCTCTCTCTCTCTCTCTCTCTCTCTCTCTCTCTCTCTCCTCTCTCCTCTTTTTCCTTCTCTCTCTAACTGTCCTCCAGGACCCAGAGAGAAAGGGCTTCATCAACAAGCTGTATGCCATCCAGGATGTGTGCATCAGTGTGCAAAATGCCCTGGATGAAGTGGCATCCTATGGCGAAAGGATAAAGAAGTGAGTAGTAAGCTTCCTCCTCGGCGCCTGGCCCGCCTCTCCAATGCTTCCTGGCACCAGCGCCCTCACCACCCGCCTGCCTACCCGCCTGTCCCTGTCACATCTTATTCAACCCTGTCGAGCTGGCTGGAAAACAGACTCACACACCACGCACACACATACATACAGTACCAGTCAAAAGTTTGGACACTCATTCAAGGGTTTTTCTTTATTTGTACTATTTTCTACATTGTATGATAATACTGAAGACATCAAAACCATAAAATAACACATATGGAATCATGTAGTAACCAAACAAGTGTTAAACAAATCAAGGCAAAGTAGCCACCCTTTGCCTTGATGACAGCTTTGCACACTCTTGGCATTCTCTCAACCAGCTTCATGAGGTAGTCACCTGGAATGCCTTTTAATTAACAGGTGTGCCTTGTTAAAAGTTAATTAGTGGAATTTCATTCCTTCTGGTGGTATACAGAAGATAGCCCTATTTGGTAAAAGACCAAGTCCATATTATGACGAGAACAGCTCAAATAAGCAAAGAGAAACGACCGTCCATCATTACTTTAAAACGTGTAGGTCAGTCAATCCGGAAAATTTGCAGTGGAGTGCAGTCGCAAAAACCATCAAGTGCTATGATGAAACTGGCTCTCATTAGGACCGCCACAGAAGAGGAAGACCCAGAGTTACCTCTGCTTCAGAGGATAAGTTCATTAGAGTTAACTGCACCTCAGATTGCAGCCCAAATAAATGCTTCACAGAGTTCAAGTAACAGACACATCTCAACATCAACTGTTCAGATGAGACTGTGTGAATCAGGCCTTCATGGTTGAATTGCTGCAAAGAAACCACTACTAAAGGACACCAATAAGAAGAAGAGACTTGCTTGGGCCAAGAAACACGAGCAATGGACATTAGATCGGTGGATATCTGTACTTTGGTCTGATGAGTCCAAATTTGAGATTTTGTGAGATGCGGAGTAGGTGTGTGTTGTTCCCACCGTGAAGCATGGTGGAGGAGGTGTGATGGTGTGGGGTTGCTTTGCTGGTGACGCTGTCTGTGATTTATTTAGAATTCAAGGCGCACTTAACCAGCATTGTTACCACAGCATTCTGCAGCAATACATCATCCCATCTGGTTTGCGCTCAGTGGGACTATAATTTGTTTTTCAACAGGACAATGACCCCAAACACACCTCTACAATGTATAAAATAGTATAAATAAGTAGGTGTGTCCAAACCTTTGACTGGCACTGTACATACACAATAACACACACTCAAGCTTCTGCTACATTAATTAATCCCACAAAAAACGAACACCCTTGCCTTTCTTGAATTAAGAATTGCACTTTTCCTCCTAGTACTGACTGTTGATAGCTACATTATTAAGTAAAACTTTACTTATTATGACTGAGTGTATGCGGTTTTCTCACCTACTGTAGCTATCTTAAAATGAATGCACTAACTGTAAGTCGAGAGAGTCCATTAAATTACTGAAATGTTGTTGCTTTTAATGCTTTTAAATGTACACACATTTAGTATAGGCAGTAAAGTTAGTGAAACTCCCTAGTCAGTTGGAGAACTAAAGGATGCATGCTGTCTACGCATAGGTGAATCATCCTGTTATCATGTACTAATACATATCTCCCCTACTCTCTTTACAGCACCTTTAACTGGACAGTGCCTTTCCTAAGCTGGCTGGCCATCGTAGCTCTATGTGTGGCAACTGTTCTCATCTACTATATCCCCCTACGGTACATCGTCCTGGCCTGGGGTGAGTGCCTAAAAATCCATTCTAATGTCTATTGCGTTTATGAGACAACAATGGAGCAGTATAGTACCTTAATGAAGTGTATCCATTATGACGGGCTAGATTGGGGATAGATCATCATTTCTACTTCCATGCCACAGTTGCTCAGGGAGCTGAGCGGTAGGATCTCTTGAGGGGTGGAGAGGGGAGCTCTGGTCTCTAATGGTGTCTGCACTCTGCTTTGAAACACATTGAGGGCTGAAAGTGGGCTGTGATGATACAAAGAGAGAAAAAGAGGGGGAGAGAATGCGAGAGGGAGAAAGAGAGAGGAAGAAAGTAGGTGAGCTCTTGTGACTTCTGCGCTGAACAGCTCTCCTCCCTCTTTCCCCCGCTCCCTGCAGGGGTGAATAAATTCAGCAAGAAGCTCCGTGACCCGTATACCATTGACAACAACGAGCTCTTGGACTTCCTGTCCAGAGTCCCCTCAGATGTTCAAGTGGTAGGTGTGATTTCATTTACATTACATTTAAGTCATTTAGCAGACGCTCTTATCCAGAGCGACTTACAAATTGGTGCATTCACCTTATGACATCCAGTGGAACAACCACTTTACAATAGTGCATCAAAATCTTTTAAGGGGGGGGGGGGGGGTCAGAAGGATTACTTTATCCTATCCTAGGTATTCCTTGAAGAGGTGGGGTTTCAGGTGTCTCCGGAAGGTGGTGATTGACTCCGCTGTCCTGGCGTCGTGAGGGAGTTTGTTCCACCATTGGGGTGCCAGAGCAGCGAACAGTTTACAAGGTGGCTGTTCATCCCTATCTCTCTCTCCCTTCTTCCCCCTCTCTCTCTCCATACTTTTGCATTCATAGATTTTGCTTTCTAATAGTGATTTCCACAGTGATTAATATCGACTGCCTTATTGCTATTACATATTAGCAAACCATATATGACCATATTCCCAACTATTATGAAGTGTTTTCCTGCTCAGTACTTCCTGATTCCACATAATGAATAAGGTCATGTGAGCGAAGGCCTTTATGGGCTGTCTGATTGAATCCATCCAGAAGAATTTCTGTTGTGACTGAGTCATTACAGAGTTAAACCAACAGTTAACCACCCTCACGCGGTTTAGTTCTACATTAACCGTGAGATCAGATTAACGCTGAGGCCGCTGGGTTGGACGCGCCCAGCCAAGGTGCTGCCGCTGTTTAACGGCAGCTTGTGAAAGTGTTCAGGCTGTGCTGCTGGAAGCAGAGAAACACAGACACACACTCGACCCAATCCCCTGCCACATTAGCGCCAACACACTCCCCTTTGATCGCCTGTTGGCCGCCACCTCTTTGATCTTTACAGGGTCGTAATCCTCGGTCCCCGCTTTGCCCCAGTCCGCCCCCGTGAGGATTTACAGTCTTCCAGGGCCGTTCTAGCGGCAGGTAGCCCCGATCCAAATGAGGTCAAGGTGGCCCTCTGCTGAGGTGCAGCCACCTTGTACACCTGGAGTCGGAGGGGCCGGCAGGTAGGAGGGCTTTACGAGCCCATTAATGAGGGGCCGCTGGTCGGGACAGCCCACGGATGCGCACACACACAATCCCCAGCCCACAGACCCTGGAGCTCTTGTTACTGCTCCACTCCAGAGGTGGAACTCTGAGAACTTCGTTGCTCTGCTCTCTCCCCTGCGCTGCCTCTGGTGGTGGGTTCACCTCATTGCCTGTGTTTCTGGGTCAAAGGGGGTTGACCTCCTTGGTCTGTGTCCAGACGGCCAGCTTTGCGGATGACATTTCAGGGCCCCAGTGTGGCACTCTCTCTCTCTCTCTCTCTCTCTCTCTCTCTCTCTCTCTCTCTCTCTCTCTCTCTCTCTCTCTCTGTGTCTCTGTCTCTCTCTCTCTCTCTCTCTCTCTCTCTCTCTCTCTCTCTCTCTCTCTCTCTCTCTCTCTCTCTCTCTCTCTCTCTCTCTCTCTCTCTCTCTCTCTCTCTCTGTCTGTCTGTCTGTCTGTCTGTCTGTCTGTCTGTCTGTCTGTCTGTCTGTCTGTCTGTCTGTCTGTCTGTCTGTCTCGCTCTGTCTGTCTCGCTCTGTCTGTCTCGCTCTGTCTGTCTCGCTCTGTCTGTCTCGCTCTCTCTCTTTCTCTCTCTCTTTCTCTCTCTCTTTCTCTCTCTCTTTCTCTCTCTCTTTCTCTCTCTTTCTCTCTCTGTCTCTATCTCTCTCTATCTCTCTCTATCTCTGTCTCTATCTCTCTCTATCTCTGTCTCTATCTCTCTGTCTCTATCTCTCTGTCTCTCTGTCTCTCTCTCTGTCTCTCTGTCTCTCTTCTCTGTCTCTCTCTCTGTCTCTCTGTCTCTCTGTCTCTCTGTCTCTCTGTCTCTCTGTCTCTCTGTCTCTCTGTGCGTATGTGTTTATTGATATATAACTTCTAACATTTATTTGCTCCTGATATTGGTATTTTTACAGAGACAAAGATTGTGTGTGTGTGTGTGTGTGTGTGTGTGTGTGTGTGTGTGTGTGTGTGTGTGTGTGTGTGTGTGTGTGTGTGTGTGTGTGTGTGTGTGTGTGTGTGTGTGTGTGTGTGTGTGTGTGTGTGTGTGTGTGTGTGTGTGTGTGTGTGTGTGTGTGTGTGTGTGTGTGTGCGTGTGTGTGTGTTTTGAGAACAGTGGATCAATCAGCATATTGCTGTAAGTCAGTTGTAGCATTGTTGATGCGGTGGTCAACTGAAGTGCTGGGGAGTGGGTGACGGGCCGGTTGACTGCCACTCCCTCAGCCCCAGTGAACACTTAACAGTGCACTTTACCTTGAAGCTACACTGGCTTTATACCGTGTGCTCTTTATCTTAAAGACACTATGCCTCTAACAGCACTGGCAACCCTCTACACCAGCACAAAGGTGCTGTATTGGCTGAAACCCACAGATAAACCTTGGTGTAATATCTTTACTTACTACTCAGTTCACGTTTATAGCTGCTCCGTTTTCCTTCATGTTCTTCCTAGTCTGTAACCTTAACGGCTGCCTTGTCTACTTTCCCCTCTGGATGGCTGGTTGGGATTTTATGCCAGAGTAAACTACCTTTACGGTCTAGGGGAATCCTCCATGTGCCCTAAACGAGGCCAAAAGCCATAATCAACCTAAGTATTAGCAACCTGGCGTCTGGGACAGCTGCATGTATCAGCATGCTTTATGACGCCATTAGCCATGTGAGCTGTGGACTGCATAATAGGACGGTAGCAATTAGCATAGCAAGTGCTCCTTTATAGCCGGCGTAAAGTAGCAGGTTTTAACCCCTCCATAGAAATAGACACGACTCGTCATTGAAGGATTATGGCTCTGATTGGCTGCTGGGTTGGGGACTTCAGATGTCAGGAGGTGAAAGGGGGCTGAAGGGGGCTAAAGGGCTGAGACTAGGTGACCCCATCCATCACAACTTCCACTCTGCTCTGCCACAGGCCCCCTTCCCTCGTCATCTCTGGGACACATTTAATCCTTTTACATTGAGCAAGCAATTAGTCTCCACTCAGCAGCCTGCAAACTTGCTGGGAAAACTTTCCTGTGTGTTTTTTTTGTCTGTTTGCCTTGCTTTCACCTTGACATGCTTATTCTCTGTGAAAAGTAGACCTGAGTGCTGCTGAATCCCCTGTCTGTGGGTGTCGGTGCGCTAGCTGTTGTTTTTGGCACCGTTTAATACCCATAATGCTATGTTATAGGCATCACAAAAGATGAAGCCTGCAGCTACTTTTCTCCCCCTGTAGAAACATCATAGGGTAGTATCATTAAAACGATGTCTCTCTGTCTCCTCTCATTGACTTATTTATATTTGCCTTTTCCTGCTCCGCTACCCGCCCGCCCAAGCGCCTTCAAACTGGAATCCTCTCACTTAACGGCAGGGCGACAGTGAGAAAGAGAGAGAGCCATGTGGAACACCGGGTCCCGGGACGCCACCCGCCGCCGCCTGACACTGCTAAACGAAACGCTCTCTGGAATATGCGGCGCCCCCTCCGCAGTGCACACTTCAAAGGTTGTTTTGTAGTTCAACTGTCAACATGGGGGAGAGGAGGGAAGGTGGCGAGGAGAGGAGAGGAGTGAGGGTGGAGCTGCCTTTGAGCAGCGCCAGGTCTTTTACCCACTGTCTCCCATAGATGTTATCTTTGTGCTCTACAATTTTTTTCAAAGCAAATTGCTACCCTTCTCTCTCCCTCTCTCTCTTTTTTGACTTTAACTAGCTCGCCATGTTTTCGTATGCGGGGCGGCGTAGCTTTATTAGGAAGGGTGAGCGTGAACAAGAGCGAGCGGAGCCGCAAGAGCTGCACGGCAGGCCTGTCACCCGGAAGGAGGAATGGAACCTGTGACGTGTCTCTCTCTGGCAGCTCTTCTGAGAGACCTCTCTCTCTCCTCTTTCTTTTGTTCTATCTGGTTCCCGCCTTTCCTTCTGAAAACTAGTTTTTCCTGACATGCAAACTTTTGTTTGTATAGTTCCCCAGAAGGATGTTGATTTGAATAGCAACAGACAGTCCCAAATTGCAAACTTTTTGGGGGGAATTGTAGGCGTTTGACTTGCTTTGAAAAGCTGGTCATGGCTCACATCAACACCATCATCCCAGACACCCTGAACCCACTCCAATTTGCATACCGCCCCAACAGATCCAGAGATGATGCAATCTCTAGTGCACTCCACACTGACCCTTTCCCACCTGGACAAAAATAATACCTATGTGAGAATGCTGTTCATTGACTACAGCTCAGCATTCAACACCATAGTGTCCTCCAACTTTATCAACAAGCTCAGGACCCTGGGACTGAACACCACCCTCTGCAACTGGATCCTGGACTTCCTGACGGGCAGCCCCAGGTGGTAAGGGTAGGTAACAACACATCTGCCACGCTGACACTCAACACTGTGGCCCCTCAGGGGTGCATGTTTAGTCTCCTCCTGTACTCCCTGTTCACCCACGACTGCGTGGCAGCGCACGACTGCAACACCACGATGGTGGTAGGACGGTTCACAAACGACGATGAGGCAGCCTATAGGGAGGAGATCAGAGACAACGTCCTCTCCCTCAACGTCAACAAGACAAAGGAGCTGATTGTGGACTACATCCACATCGATCGGCTGTAGTGGAGCGGGTCGAGAGCTTCAAGTTCCTCTGTGTCCACATCACTAAGGAATTAACATGGTCCACACACACCCACACGGTTGTGATGAGGGCACGTCAACGCCTCTTCCCCCTCAGGAGGCTGAAGAGATTTGGATTGGCTCTCAGATCCTCCAGAAGTTCTACCTGTGCACCATTGAGAGCATGTTAACTGGCTGCATCACCGGTTGGTATGGCAACTGCTTGGCATCTGACCGCAAGGCGCTAAAGAGGGTAGTGAGTACGGCTCAGTACATCAATGGGGCCGAGCTCCCTGCCATCCAAGACCTTCACACCAGACGGTGTCAGAGAAAGGCCCAACAATTTGTCAAATACTCCAGCCACCCAAGTCATAGACTGTTCTCTCTGCTACCGCACAGCAAGCGGTAACAGTGCACCATGTCTGGAACCAACAGGACCATGAACAGCTTCTACCCCCAAGCCATGACTACAAAACAAGACTGCTAAATAGCTAATTAAATGACTACCTGCATTGACCCTTTTTTGAGCTAACTCTCTTACCTTGACTCTATGCACACACACTGACATCCCAACACACACACTCCATACGCCCAGACCCACATAGCACGCGCACACATGCATGCTGACGCCACACACAGTCACACACTCACACACACATTCACACTCACCACATATGCTGCTGCTACTGTCTATTATCTATCCTGTTTGCCTAGTCACTTTACCCATCACTATATGTATGTATCTACCTCAATTACCTCGTCTCCCTGCACATCGACTCCCAACTGTTACTCCCTATACAGTATATAACCATGTTATTTTTACCCGTTATTGTTATTTGTTATTCACTGTGTTCACATTTTTTTCTTGTGTCACTATTTCTATGTTTTTGTATCTTTATCTTAACTCTGCATTGTTGGAAAAGGATCTCTAATCAAGCATTTCACTGTTAGTCTACACCTGTAGTTTACGAAGCCTGTGACGTATACATTTTGATTTGATTTGATTTTAACAGGCAGTGATATTACAATGTCCTGCTTGGGATGTGTTGTAGGCTTTACCCTCACTCCCTGCTTTGCCTTTGAAAAGATGTCCAATGTTGTATGACAGTGGAGTGATGGCCTACAGTACAACTGTACACTACACTACAAACAACAAAACTCAGATCAGGGTTGTTTCTGTGCTACAGAAAGTGACCCAAATGTCTCCTGACAAAGCATTTAAAGTGAACCTGTCCCACCCCCAGATGTGCATTCACTCACTCACTCACTCACTCACTCACTCACTCACTCACTCACTCACTCACTCACTCACTCACTCACTCACTCAATCATTCATGAACCCATTCACTCCATCACTCATGGACATGGCATGATCTCAGCCTCACTCAACGGACAGTTGCATCCCACCAGCTCTGCCACGGCCCCCTAAGCTCCCATCATGAAACCCTGACTGACACAGTGCAGCCGTTCATCCCAGCAGCAGCAGCACAGATGGGACGGGCCCATATACAAACCTGGGTCCCCTGGGATTCTGCTCCAGTGGCTGCTTTAGTTGGCCAGACTAGAAAAGGATCCCAACCCACATGAAAACACTATCTGTCATCACCCCACTGTTTTGTGGCCGGAATCCTCCCCCGTCTCTCTCCTCTCCCCCTGGGTCTGTGCTCATCATCACCAGGACCAGTACATATGTTCAGAACCAGGTCCTCCAGTTCCTCCACTCCTCGCTCCTCCACTCTCTCACCCTGTCCTTATTTGTTCAGCTGTAAATTGATCCTATGTTTTGAAAGATATTTTGCTTGTAGGCCGTGGACAGTGTAGCTCTGAATCAGCCCCACCTGGTGCTGCTAGTGATAAGAGGAGGAGGAGCACATGGACTCCAGTCACCGATCCCTTTATGGGACATTGGTGGTGACTGCTGTGAATGGGAGTTGAAATAGCATACAGACAGTGTATGGTTGACTGGAGGGGGTTAACGCTATGAGAGGCTGATGTGTCTGAGATGTTTGGTGTGACAGATTAAGGGTTAGACACTGCTTGTTGAAGTGGCACAGTTAAGCAGCAGGAGACAAATGGGAAAGCAGCTAGCTAGCTCTCACACAGCCATGATGAGAGATTATTGTGTTCCGGCCGCAGCGAACAGAGCGACCACACTGGAGAAGGGGAACGCTTAGAGGATGTCCGTCACTTGTCTGGCAAATCTTACAGAGTGTCAGTCAGTGTGGAGTGTAATGTACTTCAGGCTTTCATTGATACCGGGAGAGTGTGTGTCTCTCAGTGTCTTGCGGGACTGTGTCTCTGTGAGTGAGGGGCTAATAGAGTGACAGCCTTTGGTTTTTGAGGCTAAGCTACTATGATGTGATGCTTGAACACCCATTACCTAGTACATTATCCTTTCTCTGGATGAAAGAGAATGTTCTGCAGAAACCCCCACTGGCTCCCTGTCCTCCTCGGCATAGTATACCAAACATTAGGAACACCTTCCTGATATTGAGTTGCAATAAAACATTGTAATGAATCTAAAATAAATGACCCCATCTCTCTCTCTCTCTCTCTCTCTCTCTCTCTCTCTCTCTCTCTCTCTCTCTCTCTCCTCTCCTCTCCTCTCCTCTCCTCTCCTCTCTGTCCTCTGGTTAAGTTTAAGGTTAAGTCATCTCTGGAGCCCCCAGAACATTCAGACTGGATGTCGTTCGTGATCCATGAGTGACAGATACTCTCTCTCCGTGGCTCATGAAGTCACTCATCTTTCCAGTGTCTGTTAATTATGGTGGATTTGAGAGAAAAGGTTACACAATGCTTGGAATAAAGGGCCGTTTTCAGTCAGCCCGCTGCAGCCAACTCTGAGAGGAGAGTGAGTGAGTGAGGGAGGGAGGGAGGGAGGGAGGGAGGGAGGGAGGGAGGGAGGGAGGGAGGGAGGGAGGGAGGGAGGGAGGGAGGGAGGGAGGGAGGGGGGGGGGGGTGAGAAAGGGAAAGGGGATTAACATGAAGTCTACATCATGGATGGAGAATATGAGCATGGGAGCAAATGTCCAACATGGCCTTTCTGACTACCGGTATTTTTGACCACACCATGACCATAGACTGTAAAAGTAATATGGACCAAGCCATCGATGATGTCACCCCATTGTTTCCTATGAGAATGCTCATTGGTGCATTTGAAGATAAGAAAGTATCATTTCAGCATCTCACCATCTTGCTACATGGAAGAGTTTTTGGATCGCATGGACACTTTGAGCTACTCTAGGAAGTGACATTGGATGCTAGCTCAGTGCTGCTCCTTCTGATTGAAGGCCAACCGAGGTACTGCAGGCTGCCATTAGCAACTAATTTATAATTTTGACTTTGTCTGTGTGTGATATTAACGTGGTTCCAGGATATACATCTGGTGAAATAGAACCAATTATTGGTACCATGATAGTGTTTGATGTTTTTTTATATATCCACGAATATTGACCACAAAGATCGCCATTTCCCCGTTCACTATAATGGGGGATCCTGTTTTCTGGAAACAATGCCTGCAGTATCGCGGTTGGAGAAAGCATA
Organism: Salvelinus alpinus; assembly: GCF_045679555.1. Lineage (NCBI taxonomy): Eukaryota > Metazoa > Chordata > Actinopteri > Salmoniformes > Salmonidae > Salvelinus > Salvelinus alpinus. Next base: position 89,183,304 of record NC_092090.1, read on the forward strand.
AGGAGAAAATCATTAATTGTGTTTATTTTAATGGAGGTTGTGTGTAGTTGGCCTCAATCTGACTTTGTTCTTCATCAGACTTGTAAACGTAATATGGATTTCAAGCCTAGGCATGGTAATACAGTTTGTATTGCATATCACAGTGTTTCATAGCCGGAGCAACACAACACACTGCTACAATGCGGCTGGAGCCCTAGCCACGGCTTGTTAAGGGTTAACCTGTGTTTCCTGTATAGCCTCCATGGCTCTGTTCTCTCCAAGCTGTTCTCTCCAAGCTTTCCCATGAACCCTTGCCTTGCTCTGTTTGTTTGTGTGATTCCTTCCCCCGGGCCACTGTTCCACACAGCTTGACGGACGGACGAATGGACACACTGAGCCTTCCCAGGGGTCTCACTGACTCTATCCACCCCAGCATCCTTCGCTTTCCCCACCTGACCGCCCGCTCTCTCTCTCCCTCCCTTTGTGTGCGTGTGTGTGTGTGTTTTAACAGGTGCAGTACCGAGAGCTGAAAGTGGATCCCAGTCATAGTCCAAATAAAAGAAAGAAAAACAACCCGGGATAACTGGCTCTGCCCGCCCACTGAATCTTCCCTCCCTCACCCGTCCGACGCCAAGAAGCAGAGAAACACTGCTTTGAACCAGCTGAACTCTCTCTCTGTCTCTCTCTCTCTTTCTCTCTGTCTCTCTCTCTCTCTTTCTCTCTGTCTCTCTCTCTCTTCTACTGACTTAAAAAATATATATACATGTACAGGCTCTCGAAGTGTAATTATTACAAAGAGACAACAAAGAGATGAGTTTGGATGAAATAGCAGACTATTTCAGACCCAGGTGTTTACTGAACCAGTCTGACAGATGTCCCTGTCATGCCGTCCTCGTAATGTTCAACTATGAGTATCACAGTTATGAGTTCATTCAACTGAGGTTTCAGAGATTTCTCCATAATAACTCCATTAGGAACATATAATTGAACCATCCCAAAGCTACTTACTAGGGCTGGGAACTGCCAGGGACCTCACAATGCCTTCAGAAAGAATTCACTCCCTTTGACTTTTTCCACATTTAGTTGTGTTACAACCTGAATTTAAAACTGAATCAATTGAGATGTTGTATCACAGATCTACACACAATACCCCATAAGTATTTATCTACACACAATACCCCATAAGTATTTATCTACACACAATACCCCATAAGTCATGTCAAAGTGGAATTTAGTTTTTAGCATTTTTTACAAATTCATAAAAAATGAAAAGCTGAAATGCCAATAAGTATTCAAGCCCTTTGTTATGGCAAGTCTAAATAAGTTCAGGAGTAAAAATGTGCTTAACAAGTCACATGATACGTTGCATGGACTAATTCTATAATAGTGGCATTATTTTTTAATGACTACCTCATCTCTGTACCCCACACAATTATCTGTAAGGTCCCTCAATCGAGTAATGAATTTCAAGCACAGATTCAACCACAAAGACCAGGGAGGTTTGCCAATGCCTTGCAAAGAAGGGCACCGATTGGTAGATATGTAAAAAATAAATAAAAAGCAGACATTGAATATCCCTTTGAGCATGGTGAAGTTATTAATTAGGCGTTGGATGGTGTATCAATACATCCAGTCACTACAAACATACAGGCGTCCTTCCTAACTCAGTTGCCGGAGAGGAAGGATTTTAAAACAGTTACAGAGTTTAATGGTTGTGATATGAGAAAACTGAGGATGGATCAACAACATTGTAGTTACTCCACAATACTAACCTAAATGACAGAGTGAAAAGAAGGAAGACTGTACAAAATAAAAAATATTCCAAAACATGCATCCTGTTTGCAATAAGGCATTAAAGTAGATCTGCAAAACATGTGGCAAAGAAATTCACTTTATGTCCTGAATGCAAAGCGATATGTTTGGGGAAAATCCAACACACAGAGTACAATATTTTCAAGCATGGTGGTGGCTGCATCATGTTATGGGTATGCTTGTCATCGGAAAGGACTATCAAGTTTTTTAGGATAAAAATAAATGGAATAGGAAGAACTAGTTCATTCTGCTTTCCAACAGACACTGGGAGATTAAATCACCTTGGAGTTGCTAACCAAGACGACATTAAATGTTCCTGAGTAGCCTAGTTATAGTTTTGACTTATATCGGCTTAAAAAATCTATGGCAAAACTTGAAAATGGCTGACTAGCAGTGATCCACAACCAACTTGACAGCGCTTGAAGAATTTAAAAAAGATGAATTGGCAAATATTGAAGAATCCAGGTATACAAAGCTCTTAGAGACTTACCCCAAAAGACTGACAGCTTTAATCAGTGTGTCTAACATGTATTGACTCAGGGGGTTGAATACTTATCGAATCAAGATATATCAGTGTTTATTTTTCATTCATCTTTTATACATTTTCAACATTTTCTTCCACTTTGACAGAGTATTTTGTGTAGATCGATGACGCAAAATTACAATTAAATCCATTTCATCTACTTTGTAACCCAACAAAATGTGAAAAAAGTAAAAGGGTGTAAATACTTACTGAAGGCACTGTAGGTGCTGAAACAAAATGTATTGTGATTCTCATGATTTGATATGGTTCGCTTGTGATGTTATTGCGACTGAATGTTCCAAACATATTGCTCACCATGTGTCTGCTGCAGAGGGACAAGAGAGAGACATGAGAAAGCAAGTTTTGATCAGTCATGAAAATAAAAGTGCTCAAAACAAATTGACTCCATATTTAAAAAGATGATGGAGAACAATCTTTAAAGGGAAAATACTGTGCAGGTAAAGCCAACAAGCGCAAAAATGATATATGCAATATTGTCAAAACTATACGATATATCGTCAAAAATAATACTGCATACAATATATCATCAAAAATTATTTCCCGATATTTAACTGTAGTGATTTTTTCCACCATCACTAATATTTACCAGGTAGATAGGATTTGTTAATACACATTTCAAAACAAGCAGTGGCATCATACACTGCAAAAATCTGATGGGGCACGTGAGGATGGTTGGGGTATGGTCAGGAGGAAGGCTAGCTCCACCATCCATAAGTTGGAGAATTTAGAATTTTCCAAACACCCAAAATACAATTTTCCTGCAATCTAGAGCCATAATCATTATTCTTAATTCTATATAATATATAAGCATACCTCTTGAGCTGTCTGTATCCTCCTGAGTGATGTCTCTATCCTCCTGAGTGGTATCTCTATCCTCCTGAGTGGTTTCTGTATACTCCTGAGTGATGTCTCTATCCTCCTAACTGGTGTCTCTATCCTCCTGAGTGGTGTCTCTATCCTCCTGAGTGGTGTCTCTATCCTCCTGAGTGGTGTCTGTATCCTCCAGAGTGGTGTCTGTAGCCTCCTGAGTGATATCTATATCCTCCTGAGTGATGTCTCTATCCTCCTGAGTGGTGTCTCTATCCTACTGAGTGGTGTCTATATCCTCCTGAGTGATGTCTCTATCCTCCTGACTGGTGTCTCTATCCTCCTGAGTGGTGTCTCTATCCACCTGAGTGGTGTTTATATCCTCATGAGTGGTGTCTCTAACCTCCTGAGTGATGTCTCTATCCTCCTGAGTGGTGTCTATATCCTCCTGAGTGGTATATCTATCCTCCTGAGTGGTGGCTATATCCTCCTGAGTGGTGGCTATATCCTCCTGAGTGGTGTCTATATCCTCCTGAGTGGTTTCTGTATCCTCCTGAGTGATGTCTCTATCCTCCCGAGTGGTGTCTCTGTCCTCCTGAGTGGTGTCTCTATCCTCCTGAGTGATGTTTCTATCCTCCTGAGTGGTGTCTGTATCCTCCAGAGTGGTGTCTCTATCCTCCTGAGTGGTGTCTGTATCCTCCTGAGTGGTGTCTGTATCCTCCAGAGTGGTGTCTGTATCCTCCTGAGTGGTGTCTGTATCCTCCAGAGTGGTGTCTCTATCCTCCTGAGTGGTGTCTCTATCCTCCTGAGTGGTGTCTCTATCCTCCTGAGTGGTGTCTCTATCCTCCTGAGTGGTGTATATATCCTCCTGAGTGGTTTCTGTATCCTCCTGAGTGGTTTCTCTATCCTCCTGAGTGGTGTCTCTATCCTCCAGAGTAGTGTCTCTATCCTCCTGAGTGGTGTCTCTCTCCTCCTGAGTGGTGTCTCTATCCTCCTGAGTGGTGTCTCTATCCTCCTGAGTGGTGTCTCTATCCTCCTGAGTGGTGTATATATCCTCCTGAGTGGTTTCTGTATCCTCCTGAGTGGTTTCTCTATCCTTCTGAGTGGTGTCTCTATCCTCCAGAGTAGTGTCTCTATCCTCCTGAGTGGTGTCTCTATCCTCCTGAGTGGTGTCTCTATCCTCCAGAGTGGTGTCTCTATCCTCCTGAGTAGTGTCTCTATCCTCCTGAGTGGTGTCTCTGTCCTACAGAGTGGTGTCTCTATCCTCCAGAGTGGTGTCTCTATCCTCCTGAGTGGTGTCTCTATCCTCCAGAGTGGTGTCTCTATCCTCCTGAGTGGTGTCTCTATCCTCCTGAGTAGTGTCTCTATCCTCCTGAGTGGTGTCTCCATCCTCCTGAGTGGTGTCTATCCTCCAGAGTGGTGTCTATCCTCCTGAGTGGTGTCTGTCCTCCTGAGTAGTGTCTGTCCTCCTGAGTGGTGTCTATCCTCCTGAGTGGTGTCTCTATCCTCCTGAGTGATGGAAAGGATTGTGAGTCTTATTTTTGTAATTGCTTAAGTCTACCAACCTTGCCAGCAGGCATGCCAGCTAAGATAGTTAGACAAGCTAGTTACTCTAACTTGATTGATAGCCTAAAATGAGTTCTTGATAGCTAGTTATGAAGTTGGGAGATTGGGAACCTATTTGGGCTAGCTAAAGCCATCTTCATAAAACTGCTAGTTGGCTAGCAGTATTACAGAGAAACAACAAAACATTTTATAATTGTTTTTTTATCAGGACAAATCTGAGGGGGCACGTGCCCCTGTGCCCACTATGGGCATGACACCTCTGAAAGACACAAGCGTGTGTGTGTGTGTGTATGTGTGTCTTTCTGCTTCAAGCTTCTATCTCAGCCAGTATACAGTGAGTTACCACGTTGATTAGCTTCTATCTCAGCCAGTATACAGTGAGTTACCACGTTAATTAGCTTCTATCTCAGCCAGTGTACAGTGAGTTACCACTTTGATTAGCTTCTATCTCAGCCAGTATACAGTGAGTTACCACGTTGATTAGCTTCTATCTCAGCCAGTATACAGTGAGTTACCACTTTGATTAGCTTCTATTTCAGCCAGTATACAGTGAGTTACCATGTTGATTAGCTTCTATCGATGCCAGTATACAATGAGTTACCATGTTGATTAGCTTCTACCTCAGCCAGTATACAGTGAGTTACCACTTTGATTAGCTTCTACCTCAGCCAGTATACAGTGAGTTACCACTTTGATTAGCTTCTACCTCAGCCAGTATATAGTGAGTTACCATGTTGTTTAGCTATTAGCCTGTTAGCCTCCAGTCATGTTCTGCTGCTTGCTCACTGCACATAGAAAATGAAAACAGACACATCCCTTAATTTCAATATCAGAAGCTGTATTTGTACACGTCGAGTTGCACAATTCCCACAATGTCTTTTCACTTGGTAGAACTATACATATCACCCTATCCCAGTGGTACTTGACTAACCAAATGAATGTGGAAACTTTGAAACATCAAACACCCTATTTTAAATTAAACTAAAAACTTCTGCAGTCCTGCCGATATGCCAGTCTTCACTCCCATCGATAGCCCAGATTAGTGTTTTTCTACCCAGAAACGGAGTGTCATTTCCCCCAGCAGAGGCAGGAGAGTGTGGCTTGTTGCTGTACCACTGAGCTAATATAGATGTCACCCTGTGCAGACACAATCGCCAGGCAGGCCTTAGGCAGCCCGAGCGGTAATCTTATTTGAAAGGCTGGTCTCCTCTCCTCTCATCTCCACATGTGTTGCCTCAGTGGGCACAGACAGACACACACATACAGTACACACACACTCCAATGCTGTGCCCCAGGCTGGCCGCCCTCTCCATCTGCCCCACCTCCTGCGCCCACAGCTCAACTGTGATCTCTTTCAAGGGACCTGTGTGTGTGTGTGTGTGTGTGTGTGTGTGTGTGTGTGTGTGTGTGTGTGTGTGTGTGTGTGTGTGTGTGTGTGTGTGTGTGTGTGTGTGTGTGTGTGCGTGTGTGTGTGCGTGTGTGTGTGTGTGCGTGCGTGCGTGCGTGCGTGCGTGTGTGCGTGCGTGCGTGCGTGCGTGCGTGCGTGCGTGCGTGCGTGCGTGCGTGCGTGCGTGCGTGCGTGCGTGCGTGTGTGTGCCCGTGCATATGTGTTTATGCAAGCAAACAAGCTAGTTGTGTGCTTGGTGTGTGCCCATACACTGTGTGTACATGCTTTGTGTGTACATGCTATGTGTGTATATGCTATGTATGTAAAGTATGTGTGCACATGCTGTGTGTAAATGCTGATTGTGTAAATGATGGGTGTCTAAATGCTGTGTGTAAAGGATGTGTGTGTGAATGCTGTGTGTGTGTAAATGCTGTGTGTGTGTATATGCTATGTGTGTACATGCTATGTGTGTAAATGCTGTGTGTGTATATACAGTATGCTATATGTGTAAATGCTATGGGTGTAAATGGTGTGTGAATGCTGTGTGTACATGCTGTGTGTGTACATGCTGTGCGTGTAAATGCTGTGTGTAAATGCTATGTGTGTACATGCTGTGGGTGTAAATGTTGTGTGTAAATATATGCTATGTGTGTAAATGCTGTGTGTGAATGCTGTGTGTGTACATGCTGTGTGAGTAAATGCTGTATGTGTACATGCTGTGTGTCTAAATGTTGTGTGTAAATGCTGTGTGTGTGTATATGTGTGTATAAATGCTGTGTGTGCATAGGCTATGTGTGTACATGCTGTGTGTTTAAATACTGTGTGTAAATGCTGTGTGTTTATATATGTGTGTACATGCTGTGTGTGTAAATGCTGTGTGTAAATGCTGTGTGTGTACATGCTGTGTGAGTAAATGCTGTATGTGTACATGCTGTGTGTCTAAATGTTGTGTGTAAATGCTGTGTGTGTGTATATGTGTGTATAAATGCTGTGTGTGCATAGGCTATGTGTGTACATGCTGTGTGTTTAAATACTGTGTGTAAATGCTGTGTGTTTATATATGTGTGTACATGATGTGTGTGTAAATGCTGTGTGTGTATACGCTCTGTGTAAATGTTGTGTGTGTAAATGCTGTGTGTGTACATGATGTGTGTGTAAATGCTGTGTGTGCACATGATGTGTGTATATGCTGTGTTTGTACATGCTGTGTGTAAATTATGTGTTTGTATATCCTTTGTGTGTATATGCTGTGTGTGTATGCATGCTGTGTGTGTGTTCATGTAGCTCCAGAGTAAAATCAATAAGAAAATAGGTGTTTTATTGTCACATGCACCTGATAGGTGCAGTGAATTGTGTTGTTTTACCGGGTCAGCCATAGTAGTATGGTGCCCCCGGAGCAAATTAGGGTTAGGTCCCTTGCTCAAGGACACATCGACAGATTTCTCACCTTGATGGCTCAAGTATTTGAACCAAAGCTCTAACTGCTTGGTTAACTGTCACCCTTGTCGGTTGTTGGTTGTCGGTCTCTTCTGGCATAGGAGATGGATGTGGATCTGAATTTGAACTTGAAGGGTGAGCTAGATGAGCAGCCAGCCAGCCAGCCGCTGTGACAAGACAAGACGCTTAGGGGACTTGGGCCAGAGACGGCAGGGGTGTGTGTGTGTGTGCGCGTGCCTGTGCGTGCACCCTTTTTACCAAATCCCCCCATCATCCCTCTCTCTCTCCCTCTCTCATTCGTCAGTGGTTGGGGTCACAGCCCTGTCTGAAAGGAAAGTCTCCTGGGTCTTTCCTAGAGCATCTTTTGAAAGATCACAGCATAGGCTACATCCGAGAAGCCTTCCACTCCTCCATATCCACGTCTCCCTCTCCATCCCTTAAACTTCAGAAAGCGTAGATCTGTCACTTTGGAAGGCCATTGATTGAGTTTGTTTTGAGGAATGCACTTGAAAGACAATAACATGCTCCATGGAGAACTAGACCTAGACAAACGATTAATATCATCCTCACCAAAATACTCTTTTGTGTCTTTTTGTACTGCCTGAAGGGGACATTTTGTAAACTTGAATATGTATGTGTGTACTACTGTATGTGGTAGCTATAATTTACAGTAATTGTGGTGGTATATTATGTGTGGTCTTGCATCCAAATGCTCTGAGTTTTATAAAACTGCATTGGCTGTGTTTAAAAGCAAAGTTAAAAGTGATTTTGTTTTGATGAGACAGAGAATGTATCTGACAGACATAAAGGAAATCATTTTTGAATGATGTACATAGTAGCCCTTGTTCATTTATGGTTTAAAGTATTTTTTACTGTGTGCTTGTAAATGGTCTTATGTTGATGATCTTGTGTAGCTGTATGCTTGTCATTTCTCTCTGAGGTCTTTTCACCTGCAGTCAGTGCTTGACTAGGGTAGGAGCTCACCGGAGCTGAGTATCGGCACCTCACATTTTCTACTGCTTGAGCTCCTGTTCCTCTTATAGAATATTAGCTCAAAAGTATTGTGGAGCTCCTGCACCTAAATATAAACAGTACTGGCACCCAAAATGAGTACCAGAACCTATTTCAGTCCAAGTCAAGCACTGCCTGCAGTGTTTCCTGTGACATCAGCTTCACTTTCCCTGTCCTGGTCAACGGTTCTAGAGTACAAAGGTGGGGATTTTGGGGTGGGTGGGCAGTAAGGGAAAGTTATGAGAAAATAATGTACATCTATTAAGACGATATAAATGCACCTGATGCACGTAGATTATTTTGAAAAATATTAAATATTTTGTATAATCTTTGAAGGCTTTTCATTCATTGCCAAAATAGCGAGTCATTGAGCTTCACGAAGACCAAAACATAGCCAGCCACAGGCGTGTGTAGGACTGTGTATGATTTTACACAGAAGGGTGATTTGAAGCATGTGTAACTATGTAGTTTGTGTGTGTTTTAGTTTCACCGTGCACAGAGGGGGATAGAGAGCCCTTCTACCCCCCTCTGTGAATCCTCTGACCAGATCATTTATTAGTCTGGGAGTGTCTCCACTGTCTGATACCCCTTCCCCTGTACACCACACCACACAGCCCCATGAACGACGACCTACGTACCCAGCGACGACATACATACCTACCCCCCCACAAGAGGTCAGGAAGGAACTGAGGGTTATTTGTTCTCCATCTCTCTTCTTCTCTGACAGACACACACCATCCTCACTTCTCATGTTCTAATCTCTATCTCTCCTGACACACACGCTACAGTATAAGCCACTCTCTCCATTGATGTTCCCCTCTCAGGAAACAGGTCATCCCTCACCGTTGTCTGTGTGGCTAGGTTAGGGTTAGGTTGTTCTCTGGGCAGCCAGGGGGGGGGAGTCTTACCCCTGGCTACCACACCACGTGGCCCCCAGATGAAGCTCTTCCATCTCTGTCCTGTGCCTCTCAGGACACTACGTGACCAAACATGACAGGATCCCTCCGGACCCCTCAATAGATGATTCCACTGCCAAACGCAAAGACAGAACTTTGAGTCTGCGTGTGTGTGTGCATGTTCAACAGATTTCTACCCCAGTGTGTTACCCTTTCAAGAGCTCTGAAATCAAGTGTTGAGCAGCATGGTAGAACAGCATGGTAGAACTGCTACTGAAAGCACCAGTAGGTGCTACTGCTGGGAGATTGTTGCTGTGTGCTTTATTTTGACTCCTGACCCACCAGCAGCTATATATACATCCGTTGTGTTGGAGGAAGGTGTGGAGTTGGTGAGAGTCACAAGAAGTGGTCTATTTAAAAAGATGTGTGTGCAGAGTAGAAGACGCGTGTTTTAAGACTCAAAAAGAGATTGGTCTGGAATGTTTCCTGCATGGATATTCATAGCAGGGCACCTGTCAAGGGGGTTATTTCTGGGGTAGTGTAAGGAATAAAGGCAGAGGATATTACTGAAGACATCGATGGAGTGGTTGACTGACCTGTTGACTGACCTGTATAGTGGATGGAGAAAATAAATTCACTTCATCCATGCTACTGTTCTTTGATTAAGAGTCTCTCCCTTCTCATACGTATACAGTTAGGATTCATGAGATACCCTCTAAAAGCTTTTGTGCAAAAGCCCCTTCAGTATCATGAATGTAAAATGTTTGGTCATGTGTCAAGTGTGTGCAGAAGGGAAGAGTATTGTATGCCAGAAGAAGTGAAATGCTGCAACGGTGGAGGAGAATGAGGTGGCATGGGTAAAGGTCTTCGTGATTTCACAGCTGAGGCAGTGCAAGACATCCTGTCGGTGAATGTTCCACCATCACAGGCCCCTGAGTCTGTGAATGGATGTATTTTGTGTGTGGAATGTGATTGAAGAAGTGGGATGGGTTTTGTTAGTTGACATGTTTAATTTTGTATTTTGTATGATGTCGTTTTCCCCCTTTCCTGCAATGGTTTTTAAATTTCTTATTCGATACCCTGTCCAGCTGGTGGCGGTAATGCACCATTAACATTGGATGCCAACCACCATTAAACCCCATCAAAGAAGAAGATGCATTGGGGGTTTGCCACATGGAGAGCAGCAGGAGCTGCTGAAGACCCTCCAAGCTCCATGGACCTTTATGTTTGAAGGAAGGCCTTTGTTTCAGTTTGAGTAAGTTATATGCTCTGACAGAGCCTTGAACCTGCCTCTTCAGTGGTTGTACTGTGATTTTCTATTCCTGGTCCTTGTGAGTTGTGGTCAACCCTAGCTAGCACCATAATCTATGGATTTCACATGACTGGGCAGGGGCGCAGTCATGGGTGGGCCTGGGAGGGCATAGGCCCACCCACTTCGGAGCCAGGCCCACCTACTGGGGAGCCAGACCCAGCCAATCAGAATGAGTTTCCCCTCACATAGGGCTTTATTACAGACATACAGTAAATACTCCTCAGTTTCATTTTCAACTGTCCGGGTGGTTGGTCTCAGTTGATCCAGCAGGTGAAGAAGCCGGATGTGGAGTTCCTTGGCTGGCGTGGTTACACGTGGTCTCGGTTGCGAGAGCGGTTGGACATACTGACAAATTCTTTAAAACGACTTTGGAGGCAGCTTATGGTAGAGAAATGAACATGACATTTTCTGGTAACAGCTCTGGTGGACATTCCTGCAGTCAGCATGCCAATTGCATGCTCCCTCAAAATTTGAGACATCTGTGGCATTGTGTTGTGTGACAAAACTGCACATTTTAGAGTGGCCTTTTATTGTCCCCAGCATAAGATGCACCTGTGAAATGATCATGCTGCTTAATCAATTTCTTGATATGCCACACCTGTCAGGTGGATGGATTATCCTCGCAAAGGAGAAATGTTCACTAACAGGGATGTAAACAAATTTGTGCACAAACATTTCTGGGATATTTTATTTCAGCTCATGAAACATGGGACCAACACTTTACATGTTGCGTTTTATATTTTGTTCAGTATAAATCAAAACCAAATCCCTGGCGTTGCTAGGACAATGCAATCCGACTGGTGGTTGTCGACAGTGCAGCTTTTAAAGTAATTTCCGATTGAGTCAACATTGTTTACTAGTGAGTGAGATCTCCGCTAGCTCGGGAACATTGCCTATTAAAGCCGCATTAAGGACAACCTGCAGTTCGATTGAATCCTGGCCTAACTCGAAGAACAGGGTTTTGGAAAAGGGTTAGAGTGAATAGATGGAGTGAATCTCAATTGTATTTTGATTCCTTGATTCCTTTTATTTATTTATTTTTCTTTAGGGGGTAGATCAGCTTTAATGTTGTATATAGATTGTGGCTTCTATCAATTTAATTGTCTGCATGATTTCCAATCTCCTATAATATATACAGTACCAGTCAAAAGTTTGGACACAACTACTCATTCAAGGGTTTTTCTTTATTTTTACTATTTTCTACATTGTAGAATAATAGTAACCAAAAAAGTGTTAAACAAATCAAAATAGATTTGAGATTCTTTAAAGTAGACACCCTTTGCCTTGATGACAGCTTTGCACACTCTTGGCATTCTCTCAACCAGCTACACCTCGAATGCTTTTTCAATAGTCTTGAAGGACTTCCCACATATGCTGAGCACTTGTTGGCTGCTTTTTCCTTCACTCTGCGGTCCAACTCATCCCTAACCATCTCAGTTGGGTTGAGATTGGGTGATTGTGGAGGCCAGGTAATCTGATGCAGCACTCTCCTTCTTGGTCAAATAGCCCTTACACATCCTGGAGGTGTGTTGGGTCATTGTCCTGTTGAAAAACAAATGATAGTCCCACTAAGTGCAAACCAGATGGGATGGCGTATCGCTGCAGAATGCTGTGGTAGCCATGCTGGTTAAGTGTGGCGCAGCGGTCACAGACAGTGTCACCAGCAAAGCACCATCACAAATCCTCCTCCATGCTTCACGGTGGGAACCACACATGCAGAGATCAAATGTTCACCTACTCTGCGTCTCACAAAGACATGGAGGTTCCTTGCTACGGAAAGGTAACATAAATAGACCTTATTACAGAATGGGCATCAGCAAGATTTGAACATAGGACCTTCTGGACCCCATCCTAGTGCCTAGTCCAATGAGCCAGCAGGGGGGAAAGCAACAGATACATTTTTCCACATATTTCATTCTGTTCAGTCAGGAAGTTAGAAACGTCGAAAGTTAGATTAGAAACGTGTCGTTAGTTAAGAATGTTGGGTATGGTTGGAAAACAAAAGTCGCAAACAGGATTCAAACTGGCAACCTTGCAGGTTGTGGTCAGCATGTAATGTCCTCCATGCACCTCCAACTTAAGACCTTTTTTAAAATTTGACTCTCACCTCACTCCACTGACGTTTCACTCCAAGCTCTGCCCACTGACGTTTCACTCCAAGCTCTGCCCACTGACGTTTCACTCCAAGCTCTGCCCACTGACGTTTCACTCCAAGCTCTGCCCACTGACGTTTCACTCAAAGCTCTGCCCACTGACATTTCACTACAAGCTCTGCCCACTGACGTTTCACTCCAAGCTCTGCCCACTGACGTTTCACTCCAAGCTCTGCCCACTGACGTTTCACTCCAAGCTCTGCCCACTGAGTGTTCATTGAACCAATCCCGGTAGTTCAGCACTTGAAACGGAGCTTCCTTTAGAACAAGAATAGTTTTGCATTGCCCATACAAAGATGCTGTATAATGATGTCGTCTTATAAAGGCAGTTTTTCATTGAAAAAATGAAAAGGTTCCGGTCTGTGTGAGTTGTCATTCCCGCTCTCACATGAGCATGCTTCACGCGTGAAATCCCAGTTCCTCCATAATCTCTGGTATGATCACGCGAGAGAGGAAACGCCCATTTACAGAGACAGGATTTATATATTATTATTTACATTTTTTATAACAGCTGTCTAGGGTCTACTTATTCCCATCGAGTTGCTTATTTTAGAGCATTCCAATGGTCCTAAAGTGAAATCACGAACTACCCAGGGCACCGGGGAAGGCAAACTGAACTTGCCCATTGGGGCTGTGATTCAATCCAAGGTGCATTTAAATGTGCATTGTCAGCAGTTGTTTCGAGCGATGCTCTATAACACACCTTTGATTGAATCTCGGCCTGAATGAGGAAAACCCCTGAGCACAATTACCCCCCACTCGCCACCCCACCCCGGACAGAAAATGTTTTGCCACTTTTTACATACCTACAGTATGATCCACTTTGGTTTTCCAACCTATAGTTTAAAAAAGTCTGCTGTAATTGGTTAAACCTACCTATCTACATAGCCCTTGGTTCCATTCAGGTGAGGAAGTTGTGCTGCGGCTGTGAATTTCATTATCAACCGCTGATGCCTGGCTCTGACCCCACTCTCAGAGGGTCTCAGGGGGAGTGGGATATGCAAAAAACACATTTCCTATTCACACATACATTTGTAATAGTACCTAATTATCTTAGTTATCTTAACATTACATATTGCACAAATTCCCAATACAAAATATATTTATACATAATCTATAAAAACACTGCTGACATAACACAAAATAACATGAACAAGTGTGAACAATTGCTAAAAAGAGTAAAAAGATTAGCAGTGGGATGTCACAGGATAAATGTTTATAAAAATGTAATCGAGAACAAAATGGCCCCTGAGACTATGAATGACACAATCAGTTTGACATGTGGGCCGGGATTCATCCCAGGGCACGTTCTAGAGGAGGAGGAAGTAGGGGGTTGAAGAGCCAATGGGTCAACAGGCAGGAGCAGGCCTCCAGGAAGGGCAGGCCCCTGACCTCATTGCCTCCAGGGCCACTTCTCCAGTCAGGGCGCTGCGTCAAAGCTCCTCCCTCAGCATGGCATTTGAAACCAGCTCCAGTGCAGTCCGGCCATGGCCGTCTTTCTGCTGCAGCAGATCCTGCAGGACAGACGGACAGAGACAGAGGGAGGTCACCTTTCACCTTGACGCCAACAAGATCACTTTATTTCCACTTTAACCCTGCATTCCTTGCCATTTTAATATTTTGTATATTTCTATTTTTGCTATTAATACCATGTTCACGGCATCTTAAATCAAATCAAATAGTTTTGGTCGCGTACACATATTTAGCAGATGTTATCGCGGGTGTAGCAAAATGCTTATGTTCCTTCCTCCAACAGTGCTGTAATATTGAACACTACATAACAATACACACAAATCTAAAAGTAAAAGAATGGATTTAAGATATATCAAAATATTAGGAAAAGCAATTTCTGAGTGGCATTGACTAAAATACAGTACAATAGAATACAGTATATACATATGAAATGAGTATAACAGTATGTAAACATTATTAAAGTGACTAGTGTTCCATTTTTAAAGTGACCAGTGATTCCATGTCTATGTATATAGGGCAGCAGCCTGTAAGGTGCAGGGTTGAGTAACCGGGTGGTAGCTGGCAAGTGATGGCTATTTAACAGTCTGATGGCCATGACATGGAAGCTGTTTTTCAATATCTCGGTCCCAGCGTTGATGCATCTGTACTGACCTCGCCATCTGGATGATAACAGGGTGAACAGGCTGTGGCATGGGTGGTTGATGTCCTTGATGTTTTTGGCCTTCCTGTGACATCGGGTGCTGTAGGTGTCCTGGAGGGCAGGGAGTGTGCCCCCGGGGATAGATTGGACAGACGGCATCACCCTCTGGAGAGCCCTGCCTTTGTGGGCGGTGCAGTTGCCGTAGCAGGCGGTGATACAGCCCGACAGGATGCTCTCAATTGTGCATCTGTAAAAGTTTGTGAGGGTCTTAAAGGCCAAGCCAAATTTCTTCAGCCGCCTAAGGTTGAAGAGGCGCTGTTGCGCCTTCTTTACCACACTGTCTGTATGGGTGGATCATTTCAGATCGTCAGTGATATGTATGCCGAGGAACTTGAAGTGTTCCACCTTCTCCACTGCCGTTCCGTCAATGTGGATAGGGGCATGCTCCCTCTATTTTTTCAAGTCCACGATCATCTCCTTCGTTTTGTTGACGTTGAGGGAGAGGTTCTACTCAGCTAGGGCCATCACCTCCTCCCTGTAGGCTGTTTCGTCATTGTTGTTGGTAATCTAGCCTACCACTTTTGTGTTGTCTGCAAACTTGATGATTGCTTTGGAAACGTTGGAGACATGCGTGGCACACACCCGTGTGGGGGCCACCGTGTTGAGCGTCAGCCCTGCGAGGGTTAACAGACTTAAATGTCTTACTCACATCAGCTACGGAGAACGAGGGCTCAGGGTCCTCGTCAGCGGTGGTGTCCTGCGTCAGCGGCACTGTATTCCTCGAAGCATGTGACAGTGTTTAGCTTGTCCGGGAGCAAGGAGTTGGTGTCCGCGACGTGGCTGGTTTTCCCTTTATAATCCGTGATTGTCTGGAGTACCTGCCACGTCTCGTGTCTGAGCCGTTGAATTATGACTCCAGTTTGTCTCTGTACTGATTGTTGCCTGTTTGATTGCCTTACAGCTGGACTGTTTGTGCTCGAACCTGTTCACAGTCACATTGCCATGGTTAAATGTGGTGGTTTGCGCTTTGTTTTGCAAATGCTGCCATCTTTCTATATTTTTTGGTTTGGATACATTGTTATTGTCACAGTAGAAACAACTTCCCTGATGCATTTCCAGTCATTGAGTCAGTGTATACATTATTGTTTCTCTCAGAGGCAACCCAGAATATGTCCCAGTTCGCGTGATCAAAACAATCTTGAAGAATAGATTCTTATGACTGTAGGTTATAGGGAATCATTTGAAAACAAACATACTACATTGAAACATTGCAACACACTTGTCATAAATGTGTGATTTGGGCCTGAAAAGCGGAGTGAGGTTAACACATCCCCCATGCATTCAGCCAGCCGAGCAGCAGCGATCATATGACATACAGCGATGCATCGTTGAGCAGACAATTTAAGCAACATAATTATGAAATAACGTGGAAGAGAGACATGGGGGCCAATGAGAGGATACTGGGAGGATACTGCAACAGATATAAATAGTGGATGCACACGCACACGCACAGAGAAGAGAACAGCTGTTTACCCATTGGGCCACAGTGCCAGCCAGGGAATATAACTCACTTCACTTCACTAATTGTGTTGACAGAATTAACTGGCTGACTCACTGGTCACATTGTGTTCGGGGAATCTAGTGAGATAGTGACCTGATAGAGGTTTAGGGTTACATGTGCTTATGTAACACATTAGACTGTGTCAGTGCAGATGAATCAAACTGAGAGTCATTGGGAAGGGCTGGGAAGGAAACAACATGGAGGCTAGAGTACACTAAGGGCTGTAATTAAATTAGATCCGCTTTAGCTGACATCCGCAACGCGGTTGTTTTGGCAGTGTCGGAGGTGGAACTGCGTTAGAGCTGTCCAATCCACAAACGGCTCATGGCATTATACCTAAAGCATCTAGGCCTAAGATTAGTACTGTTCGAACACAAGACTGATTTGATTTGACCCATATTGATCCTTCATCAATAAGACTGTACATAACACACATACACATTTATCTTAAGCCAGTTAACTGTGTGTAGTAGGGGGATGTGTTATATTACTTCTGCCTCTTCCCTTCTCTTTGTGTGTTCAGAATAAAAGCAATTTCCAGCAGCGGGCCCACGCACACATGACCAATGTGGAGCAGGCCGAGTCAAGTGTGAGCTCTTTGTTTGCTTTTAGACATCCAATTTTTATGGCAAACTGTGCTTGATGGCACTTGACTGCTCAACCTCCGCAATGTTCCTGCCACTTGTGAGCTAGTTTAGGGCTCTCTGACGATTCGCCACAGCGCCTGAAAGCTTGCCGACAGACAGCCAGGCAGCGGTTTCTGTTTGACAGACACTCTTTGAGGCTTGTGAAACATGACGTGTCAAGGAAGAAAAATTGTCCTTGTTGTTGGGTGTGTGCTGCTTGTGCGGAGACGGCATCAGACTTTAAAGACTACAAAGGGGCCTTCCACTTTGATCCTACGATTTAACACGGCTAATGTTGTTCTTTACCTTACGAGTGCAAGTTGGCATTCAGCAAGTTCAAGTTTAAGTAGTTGATTTGCTATTTGCAGGTATTAAAATAAATACATACATCCTCTCTTTCTCACATATTCTCTGTCACATATAGTACATCCACATCTACATACCTCCATATTCTCATGCTAAATAACTACGTATTTACAGTGGAACTTTGTGGAGGATTTCCCCTTTTAAGGCGACCATCGTGACTTGTGTAAAGAAAGGAACTTGCGAATTATGAAGCGTTTCTTTTTCCCTCTTGAGTACAACTAGGCAGTTATGGCGCTCTGAGGAATAGCGAAGGCCAAGCGCATGGCTCAGGTACCACAGGGTCAGCGCTCATCTACCTTTTAGTGCTTCAAGCTCGAGTGGCAAAAACTCAATTTGCATAAATTGTCGCGTTAATCTACATAAACTTTTACATTAGCAGGAAAATGTACAATGCAGAGGTCAGCCACGAAGCAGCAGTTGAGGAAGTAAGGGATTTGATCAAAGCCACTCAAGAGAGGGAGAGAGAGAGACTGCTAGAGAGAGAGACTGCTAGAGAGAGAGAGACGGTTAGAGAGAGAGAAACTGCTAGAGAGAGAGAGACAGTTAGAGAGAGAGAGACAGCTAGAGGGAGAGAGAGAGAGAGAGAGACTGCTAGAGACAGAGTGGGCGAGGTGAGAAGAGATCTTCACACACAGCAGGTGATAATAGCCAACCACTCCAGGTTGATTTGGTCTTGACATCAGGCCCATGTTAAGTTGCAGTTCAGCCATGTCAGAATCATGCAAGCGCTTTGGGCCTTGAGGGGAAGCATTCGCAGTGTTCACCGGGTTTATCAAGTTGGAGATGGAGAATTTTAAATTTTATTTTGGGCTTGGGCCATAATACTAGTAGTACCTTTATACACTGAACAAAAATATAAACGCAACATGCAGATATCATCCTGACCAAATTGCCCTCTAAATACACCTCTGCTGTCTTCATCCAGGATCTCAGCGACCACTGCCTCATTGCCTGCGTCCGAATGGGTCTGAGGTCAAACGACCACCCCTCATCACTGTCAAACGGTCCCTAAAACACTTCAGCGAGCAGGCCTTTCTAATCTACCTGGCCCGGGTGTCCTGGAAGGATATTGACCTCAACCCATCAGTAGAGGATGCCTGGGGGGGGGGTGCTTTCTTCACCATCTTAAATAAGCATGTCCCATTCAAAAAATTTAGAACTAAGAACAGATATAGCCCTTGGTTCACCCAAGACTTGACTGCCCTTGACCAGCACAAAAAAATCCTGTGGCGTTCTGCATTAGCATCGAATAGCCCACGCGATATGCAGCTTTTCAGGGAAGTTTTGAGACACTGTAAAGTCCATGGAGAATAAGAGCACCTCCTCCCAGCTGCCCACTGCACTGAGGTTAGGAAACACTGTCACCACCGATAAATCTACAATAATCGATAATTTCAAAAAGCATTTTTCTACGGCTGGTCATGCTTTCCACCTGGCTACCCCTACCCCGGACAACAGCTCTGCACCGCCTGCAGCAACTTGCCCAAGCCCCCCCCCCCCCCCCCCCGCTTCCCCTTCACCCAAATCCAGACATCTGATGTTCTGAAAGAGCTGTAAAATCTGGATCCCTACAAATCAGCTGGGTTAGACAATCTGGACCGGACAATCTGAAATTATCCGCCAAAATTGATGCAACACCTATTACTAGCCTGTTGAACCTCTCTTTCGTATCGTCTGAGATCCCAAAAGACTGGAAAGCTGCCGCGGTCATCCCCCTCTTCAATGGGGGAGACACTCTAGACCCAAACTGTGTTATAGACCTATATCTATCATGCCCTGCCTTTGTAAAATCTTCGAAAGCCAAGTTAACAAATAGATCACCAACCATTTCGAATCCCACCGTACCTTCTCCACTATGCAGTCTGGTTTCCGAGCTGGTCATGGGTGCACCTCAGCCACGCTCAAGTTCCTAAACGATATCATAACCGTCATCGATAAAAGACAGTACTGTGCAGCCGTCTTCATCGACCTGGCCAAGGCTTTCGACTCTGTCAATCACCGCATTCTTATCGGCAGACTCAAAAGTCTTGGTTTCTCAAATGACTGCCTCGCCTGGTTCACCAACTATTTCTCAGATAGAGTTCAGTGTGTCAAATCAGAGGGCCTGTTGTCCGGACCTCTGGCAGTCTCTATGGGGGTGCCACAGGGTTAAATTCTCGGGCTGACTCTTTTCTCTGTATATATCAATGATGTCGCTCTTGCTGCTGGTGATTCTCTGATCCACCTCTACGCAGACGACACCATTCTGTATACATCTGGCCCTTCTTTGGACACTGTGTTAACAAACCTCCAAATGAGCTTCAATGCCATACAACTCTCCTTCCGTGGCCTCCTTACGGCCTGACTAGCATCACTACCGTAGACGGTTCTGACTTAAAATATGTGGACAACTACAAATACCTAGGTATCTGGTTAGACTATAAACTCTCCTTCCAGACTCACATTAAGCATCTCCAATCCAAAATTAAGTCTAGAATCAGCTTCCTATTCCGCAACAAAGCCTCCTTCACTCATGCTGCCAAACATACCCTCGTAAAACTTACTATCCTACCGATCATTGATTTCGGCGATGTCATTTACAAAATAGCCTCCAACACTCTACTCAGCAAATTGGATGTAGTCTATCACAGTGCCATCCATTTTGTCACCAAAGCCCCATATACTACCCACCACTGTGACCTGTATGCTCTCGTTGGCTGACCCTCGCTACATATTCGTTGCCAAACCCACTGGCTCCAGGTCATCTATAAGTCTTTGCTAGGAAAGCCCCGCCTTATCTCAGCTCACTGGTCACGATAGCAACACCCACCCGTAGCACACGCTCCAGCAGGTATATCTCACTGGTCATCCCCAAAGCCAAAACTTCCGTTGGCCGCCTTTCCTTCCTGCTGCCAATAACTGGAACGAATTGCAAAAATCACTGAAGCTGGAGTCTTTTATCTCCCTCTTTAACTTTAAGCATCATCTGTCAGAGCAGCTTACCGATCACTCTACCTGTACACAGCCCATCTGTAAATAGCACACCCAACTACCTCATCCCCATATTGTTATTTATCTTCTTGCTATTTTGCACCCCAGTATCTCTACTTATACATCATCATCTGCACATCTATCACTCCAGTGTTAATGTAAATTGTAATTATTTCACCTCTATGGCCTATTTATTGCCTACCTCCCTACTCTTCTACATTTCCACACACTGTATATAGATGTTTTCTATTGTATGTTTGTTTATGTGTAACTCTGTGTTGTAGTTTTTGTCGCACTGCTTTGCTTTGTCTTGGTCAGGTCGCAGTTGTAAATGAGAACTTGTTCTCAGCTGGCCTACCTGGTTAAATAAAGGTGAAATTAAAAATAAAATAAATACATGTAAAGTGTTGGTCCTATGTTTCATGAGCTGAAATAAAAGATGCCAGAAACCCAATACGCCCAAAAAGCTTATCTCTCAAATTTTGGGCACAAATGTATTTACATCGACAAGAATAAGAAGAAGAATAGACTGACGAGTTTCAGAAGAAAGTCTTTGTTTCTGGCCATTTTGAGCCTGTAATCGAACCCACAAATGCCGATGCTCCAGAGATACTCAACTAGTCTAAAGAAGGCCAGTTGTATTGCTTCTTTAATCAGAACAACAGTTTTCAGCTGTGCTAACATAATTGCAAAAGTGTTTTCTAATGATCAATTAGCCTTTTAAAATGATAAGCTTGGATTAGCTAACACAACATGCCATTGGAACACAGGAGTGATGGTTGCTGGGCCTCTGTACGCCTATGTAGATATTCCATAAGAAATCTGCCGTTTCCAGCTACAATAGTCATTTACAACATTAACAATGTCTACACTATTTCTGATCAATTTGATGTTGTTTTAACGGACAAAAATGAGCTTTTCTTTCAAAGACAAGGACATTTCTAGGTGACCCCAAACTTTTGAAAGGTAGTGTATTTCAATTGACTGATTTCCTTAAATAAACTATAAACTATAACTCTTTGAAATTGTTGCATGTTGCATTTATTTTTGTTCAGTACATATCATATTTTTGTTCACAATAGCTGTAGCTTTCAGTGAAGGCTCCAGCCTTGGGTTGTGCTCTGTATGTGCCTTTCAGTAGAGTATTTCACACCGTCAAATGATATTTCAATGGGAGAAGGACGTGTTCTAAAGAGCCTTTTGGGACTATTCTCCAAAAACAATAATTTCTCTTTTCAATCAACAGAATTCAGGCTCATCTGAAGTTGCCTTCAATGTTCCATGATGTGTGTGCAACAACCACAGAATAAAAACACGTGTACCTTCATCCATGACTGTGTATTTTCTGTTAAAGTTTATATGGGTCTCCCCTAAAATACAAGGAAGCCAAATGCAAAACATACAGATGGGTGTGATGGGCATAGATGCCACCATTGTTCTGCTCCCCCTCTCTGTGAACTGAGCACTCACCCCTTTTTCCCCTACCTCTTTCTGAGTTGACTGATCTCCTCCCCACCCTCTCTCGTGCAAAAGAGGCCTGGGCCAAAATCAGAGCCATCAGCTGTGAGTGAGGCGTCAGGCTGGGTGAGGCTGGCTTGACGCGGTCCCTGCCTGCTGCCCGCTGCCATGTCAAACTGCCTGACAGACAGGCCCCAACCTGGGGGGTGACGGAGGCAGAGAGAGAGGGGAGGGTGCAGCAGGGGCCTGTCTGTCTGTCTCTGGCTGTCTCTCTATCCCTGCCTCTCTTCACCCCACCCTTCTCCTCACATTCACAAGGGAGGGGACGTGCACACGCTTGCTCTCACCCTGTCTGCCCATCTACCTCTCTCTCTCTCTTTCTCAGAAGGTCTGTCTGTATGTCTCTTTGTCTCTCTCTCTTCCTATGCAGTTGCCAGTAGAACTTGATGAATGCACACAGCAGTGGACCTCTCTCTGTCCCAGGACAATGGAATCAGCCGCTGCCTATTATTCACAATGAAATACACACCAGCCAGTGCTTTACTTCACACCTACACACACACCTACACACACACCTACCTACACACACACACCTACACCTACACACCTACACCTACACACACACACACCTAACCACACCTACACACACACACCTACACACACACACCTACACCTACACACACACACACATACACACACACACCTACACACACACACCTACACACACCTACACACCTACACACACCTACACACCTACACACACCTACACACACACCTAAAGACACACACACACCTACACACACACACACACCTACACACACACCTATACACTCACCTACCAACACCTACACACACACATACCTACACACACACCCGCTAAGAGTGTTGTGAGAGTGGCTTGGTATGATATTGGCTCCCATATCAAGTAGAGCGACTGAAGTCAGTCCAGGTATTGGCGCAATGTGTCAGATATGCTGCGATGGCGATAAATAAAACACCTGGGGGATTAAATGTGAGCAGGGGTAATTACACTGTGCCCTGTGTGTGTGTAGCCCTGCTCAGACTCGTGAATTCACACTCCTCGTGAACACTACTGCTGCCTGCAACAGCCAGACTCAGCCTGACTGCCACACACACATACAGTGCGAAACGCTCTGGCCTTTAGAGGGCAGGCGAAGACAAGAAATACAAAGGCCAGAGTGGAGGAGCTGAGCTCTCTCTCTCTCTCTCTCTCTCTCTCTCTCTCTCTCTCTCTCTCTCTCTCTCTCTCTCTCTCTCTCTCTCTCTCTCTTCTCTCTCTCTTCTCTCTCTCTCTCTCTCTCTCTCTCTCGGAACTAAAGCAGGCAGACTGATATACAGCTCCACAGCACAGTGGAAAACATCCCTCTTTCTTTTTTCCCTTCCGCCTGACAAACACAGAGAGACTGTGTGAACTGAGGCCAGGGGCAACACATCACACTCAGACCCGGAGGAGCGCCCACCCTACAACAACGACAACAGCCTTAGGAAGACAATACCACAGAGTCATCCAATGGCGCTGCACCACAGTCAATGTACACATCTCAAAGCTTCCTTTCCTCAACGTCCTTTCCTTCCGTCACACTGATCTAAAAAAATAAAGACTAGTTTGGTGAAAAATATACAGAGACGGTGCATCCGGAAAGCTTACCTTCAACAGTCCGGTTCCAAATCTCTGTGGATGAGACAAAAGGAGACAAAGAAAGGAAACCACTTGCCATGACTGAGACGCAGCCCACATCTTTAAAGCAGAAATCAGCAGTTGAAACAATAACAAAGCGTTCTTCCTGCCCCTGTTTCGGTAAAAAGATACGGGATGGGGCTGGAGAACCATTCAAATTCATAGAAAGAGCTATGGATGCAAGGACTGACCAAGGACTGACCATCCATGATATCAAAATGATAGTTTTAACCATGTTTTGAGGCTATATTATGTTTGTTAACAAAGTAAATATGAACAAATATTGGAGTGAAACAACCTTATATTTTGGGTTCTGAAAGGGTACGTTATATTCTTCAAGAATCAATGGGTAAATATAATTCATTTTAAAGTCCAAAAATGTATGTAGCAACTACAGATTGCTCTTGTTTAAGTGACCACAGCCTGCTAGCGATTGAAGGGCTCCTCACCCAAATAAACATGGGCCTAGGCAGACAGAGATGAGAGCCAGATTAGGGGGCAGAGGGTTAGGGTTGGAGGCTGGCTGTAATCCCCTGGAAGGCACTGGAACACTCAGACCAGTGAGAGTGAGCATCCACGCCATGTGCACAACTGCCATGACACTGGATATTGGATTTGGATGGATATTGGAGGTGTCATTCTAAACCCCTTGTTGCCCAGTATTTTGTGTTCATGCTGTTATCCAGGCTACTGTATGACTTTGTGGCGATTTGAAAATATCGTCACTGAAACCCAGTGGCTGGTCACTAGATGATAGGGATGGGAATTGCCAGGGACCTCACGATACGATATGATCACGATACTTACATTTGAATTCAGAAGTTTACAGACACCTTAGGCAAATACATTTAAACTCAGTTTTTTACAATTCCTGACATTTAATCGTAGTAAAAATTCCCTGTATTAGGTCAGTTTGGATCACCACTTAATTTTAGGAACGTGAAATGTCAGAATAATAGTAGAGAGAATGATTTATTTCAGCTTTTATTTCTTTCATCACATTCCCAGTGGGTCAGAAGTATACATACACTCAATTAGTATTTGATAGCATTGCCTTTAAATTGTTTAACTTGGGTCAAACGTTCCGGGTAGCCTTCCACAAACTCCCACAATAAGTTGGGTGAATTTTGGCCCATTCCTCCTGACAGAGCTGGTGTAACTGAGTCAGGTTTGTAGGCCTCCTTGCTCGCACACGCTTTTTCAGTTCTGCCCACAAATTTTCTATAGGATTGAGGTCAGGGCTTTGTGATGGCCACTCCAATACCTTGACTTTGTTGTCCTTTAGCCATTTTGCCACAACTTTGGAAGTATGCTTGGGGTCATTGTCCATTTGGAAGACCCATTTGCGACCAAGCTTTAACTTCCTGACTGATGTCTTGAGATGTTGCTTCAATATATCCACAAAAATGTCCTGCCTCATGATGCCATCTATTTTGTAAAGAGCACCAGCCCCTCCTGCAGCAAAGCACCCCCACAACATGATGCTGCCACCCCTGTGCTTCACGGTTGGGATGGTGTTCTTCGGCTTGCAAGCCTCCCCCTTTTTCCTCCAAACATAACAATGGTCATTATGGCCAAACAGTTCTATTTGTGATTCATCAGACCAGAGGACATTTCTCCAAAAAGTACGATCTTTGTCCCCACGTGCAGTTGCAAACCGTAGTCTGGCTTTTTTTATGGTGGGTTTGGAGCAGTGGCTTCTTCCTTGCTGAGCGGCCTTTCAGGTTATGTTGATATAGGACTCGTTTTACTGTGGATTTAGATACTTTTGTACCGGTTTCCTCCAGCGTCTTCACAAGGTCCTTTGCTGTTGTTCTGGGATCGATTTGTACTTTTCGCACCAAAGTACGTTCATCTCTAGGAGACAGAACGCGTCTCCTTCCTGAGCGGTATGACGGCTGCATGGTCCCATGGTCTTTATACTTGTGTACTATTGTTTGTACAGATGAATGTGGTACCTTCAGGCGTTTGGAAATTGCTCCCAAGGATGAACCAGACTTGTGGAGGTCTACAATTTTTATCTGAGGTCTTCGCTGATTTCTTTTGATTTTCCCATGATGTCAAGCGAAGAGGTACTGAGTTTGAAGGTAGGCCTTCAAATACATCCACAGGTACACCTCCAATTGACTCAAGCGATGTCAATTAGCCTATCGGAAGCTTCTAAAGCCATGACATAATTTTCTGGAATTTTCCAAGCTGTTTAAAGGCACAGTCAGCTTCGTGTATGTAAACTTCTGACCCACTGGAATTGTGATACGTTGAATTATAAGTGAAATAATCTGTCTGTAAACATTTGTTAGAAAAATGTTTGTGTCATGCACAAAGTAGATGTCCTAACCAACTTGCTAAAACTATAGTTTGTTAACAAGAAATTTGTGGAGTGGTTGAGAAAAGAGTTTTAATGACTACAATCTAAGTGTATGTAAACTTCCGACTTCAAATGTAGGTGCCAATACTATATGTATTGCGATTATATATTTACCACTATTGCATTTTGATATTCGAAACATATTGCTCACTATATGCCTGCTAAGAGCCATGAGAAATCAAGTTTTGATCAGTCACGGAAATAAAATTGATGGACACATGTTCGTACCATTCAAAAATAGAGCTTTGGCGCACATACAGCCGACTAGCGCTAGCTAACGCTAACTACCTAGCACAGGTATGTGAAAGTTGATGTCTCTAAGTCTAAAAAAAATGACATTGTCTAAGAGATGTCTAATAAAATGTCTAAGAAAGTCCATGGCGTAGACAAATCATTTGGTAAAGAGGTTAGATTATCTCTTCATATGCCTATGACCCACTCAGACCAGAGCCCTGTATCTAAATACAGACTGGTTACCGTGTAATGATTGAAGCATCTTTAGTGCCCTTGAACCTTTATTGGCCAGTGAACAACATATCAAGTATAAGGAAGGCTACTTAGTACCAGGGGAAAAACGGGATCCCCATGATAGTGAATGGGAAAATGGTGGTCTTTGTTGTCAATCTTTGTGTAAGTGAAACATTTTCGAAGATAATCATGGTACCAATAATTGCTTCTAACACAGCAGATATACAGTGAGCTCCAAAAGTATTGGGACAGTGACACATTGTTTGTTGTTTTGGCTCTCTATTGAAATGATACATTACTGTGGAGGTTAAAGTGAAGACGGTCAGCTTTTATTTGAGGGTATTTTCATCCATATCAGGTGAACCGTTTACAAATAACAGCACATTTTGTACATAGGGGACAAAAAGTATTGGGGAAATGATTATTAAGATTATTAATTCAGGACTATCCGTAATCATGGTAGCGTCCACATACCGTATACAGTATGTAGAAGCCACAAGCTTTATCTGTTTATTCTATGCCTTATTCCTGTTCCATTCCACTCAGTATTGTTGTTTAGGCCTGAACAGAGAGAAGGGACAGTCCTTGAAGAGCTGTGTCTATATTGGCCATGGTGATGCTAACTTTGTCTTGTTTCTATCCCTTCATCCTTTGTGTAATTATTATTAGGCGTTTTGCTTTTCTATTGTTTTCACTATTTCCTTTCTCTCTGCATTGCCAGTAAGTAAGCATTTCAGTGGTAGTCTACACCTGTTGTTTACGAAGCATGTGACAAATGCAATGTTATTTGATTTCTTCTGAGAGGAAAGACATGAAACTGAACAAGAATGGAAATGGTGTGCAGCAGTACCAGTTGCTCGACCTATCTGTTTCTCACATAAAATAAGCCTCCCTCCTGCCTTGAAACCACAAGGCCATGCATTGGTTCTAACAGAGGAGGGCTAGTTTAGTCTGTGTGGGGGTACAGTGAATGTACTATAGGGCCTTTGGGGCTAGGTGGCCTGCCAGAAAACTTCAAGACTGAAAAATAGCACAAGCCAAGTAGAAGCACACCCTTGAATAAATAGCAGCTTTCCTGCGCTCACACACACACACATGCATACGCACACAAACACACCACACTCAGTCTTGAGCATGGGCTCTGCCAGCACAAAGACCAGAGTAAGGGTCTCGATACAAGCTGTGTGCTGAGAGAAGCCTGAAAGAGGAAACTCATTCTACCAGTGCGTGAGGGAGTGACATGAGGAGGGGGGAGGGAAAGAGATGGGGGGGGAGTTGCAGACTCTATCCTGGAAAACACCCAACACCCCAATGAAGGCAGAGAAATAGAGAGGGGGAGTAGAAGATGTTGGAGAAAAGGCCTAGGGAGTTTTGGGAAGCCTTTTGAAACAGCCGCAAGTTCAGCTGAAATCCATGCACTGCAGTGTTGTTTTGGTCTGGATATGGCTAGCTTACAAAGCAGCAGTTGCTATCAGAATGTTACTGGTTCCAGTCCCATCAGTGAGAACAAATAAGCTGACCCTGAACAAGGCACTGTTGTGTTGATCCGCCATTTTGAAACCGTGCTCCACATCGCAGCCCGAGTGAATCAATGACACTGCAGCAGTCTGAGGGGACCGAGCTATTTCCTATTTCCTATGACGTCTTTCAGCTCCACAAACATGAATTCAGCAAAACTTGAATGGATTGGCTTGGGATGGTAAAGGATGGGGGGACTGTTTGGGAGACAAGCTGATGAATGCTTGGTGGTGTGACAAACAAACAAAAAGCAGCAGAGGAAGGCCCTGAAAAAATAGTCAAAGACTCCAGCCACCCGAGTCATAGACTGTTCTCTCTGCTACCGCAGGGCAAGCGGTACCGGAGCGCCAAGTCCAGGTCCAAAGGGTTTCTTAACAGCTTCTACCCCCAAGCCATAAGACTCCTGAACAGCTAATCAAATGGCTACCCAGGCCCCTCTTTTACGCTGCTGCTACTCTCTGTTAATTATCTATGCATAGTCACTTTAACTCTACCTACATGTACATATTACCTCAATTACCCAACTAACTGGTGCCCCCCGCACATTGACTCTGTACCGGTACCCCCTGTACATAGCCTTGCTTGTTATTTTACTGCTGCTGTTTAATTACTTGTTGCTTTTATTTTCTATTTTCTACCCATCTAATTTTTACTAACACTTTTTTTTCTTAACTTCTTAAAGAATTGTTGGTTAAGGGCTTGTAAGTAAGCATTTCACTGTAAGGTCTACTACACTTGTTGTATTTGGCGCATTTGACAAATAAAATGTGATTTGATTTGAAGAGCCTGGTAGAAATCGCTGTCCTTTAAGTTTGCTTTAATCGACGTTGGGCAGAGACTCTGAGACTCTGAGGAAGGAAAAGTAGGATAAATATGAATCTAGTGTAGTGTAGTGTAATGATCTAAACTAGCTGCTTAGTTGGTCAGTTTTAGCCGGGGCTCAATGAGACTAGATGTGGAGGGCTCCTAGGCTAGGCTCTGCTTACTAACATGGGTGGCTGTACAGAGCAGATGCCACCAGAGATGAAAGAAAATATATTTTCTGCCTGCCTCTCTCCCTCTCCACGCCTCTCTGGAGCAGCCACTGCTCCAGGTCATTTTCCATTCCAATATGGTTCTCTCTCTCGTCATCCTGCAAAATTAAACACTCGCAGGCACAGTGAGCGGGCAAACACACGCGTGCACTAACATAAGCAAACACACAGGGTCGTTTGGGCCAGCCTTGAGAGAGGGAGGGGTGAGAGCAGGCCTTGCCCTCAGCCATGGCATGCTTTCCCTGACAGCAACCCAGGGTCGAGGGTGGGGGCCATTCGTTATTCCCCTCACCGCCCCTTCCTCCCCCTGTCCTCCAGCCAGGCGTATTATTTCAGGGTGAGAACACTGCCATTGAAAGGTGTTGTTTGTTTCTGACCAAGCCCTGGCAGCTCAACAACACAGCAGGGTGACAGCAAGTCAACAGCCATTTAGTAACCACTGCAGAAGCACTAGCTAGCTAGTTCACCCCACCAACAAAGACAGCTTTCATCGATGCATTTATTCAGTGTCCATCACATCACATACGCAAACTCAGTAGAAAACATGTAATAGACTACTACGTTATAGTTGCTTTACCTGATGTCCTAATTTAGCATAAACTGAGTAAATGGAGCCAAGCAGCTCCACAACCATTTAATGTGAAATTAGAAACAACCACCTGATAATTAAAGCTGCTGGTTCCAAAGTACTATTCCACAGGAATCACTCTCTCTGTCCTTTCCATTGATCAGCCTGGAGGGCAGTGGTGTCCATGGCGACAGACAGACATTCTTCCCAGCTAGCCTCACTCCCTTCATCTTCACAGCTATCCTCACTTTCTTCATTTTCCCAGCTAGCCTCACTCCCTTAAAACAATAAGGTGGCGTGGATCAGAAAACCAGTCAGGCATCTGGTGTGACCACCAAATGCCTCATGCAGCGCGACACATCCCCTTCGCATAGAGTTGATCAGGCTGTTGAATGTTGGCTGTGCAATGTTAGCTAGCTAACATTGAAATGAGTTAGTTAGCTTTAGCTACCTGCAGATTCATGCAGGGTAGTAATGTTTTTGAGTTGGGATTATGGTTAATTATCTAAACAAAAGACTCCACTATGCAAGTAACCATTTCACTGTACCATTTACACCTTCTGTAGCCTGTGCATGTGACAAATAAACGTTCACTGTGTGTTTACCAGAGATGGTAATTTGAAGAACAACATGACCTACCCAGCTAGATCCACTATCTCTATCTACCCAGCTAGATCCACTACCTCTATCTACCCAGCTAGATCCACTACCTCTATCTACCCAGCTAGATCCACTACCTCTATCTACCCAGCTAGATCCACTACCTCTATCTACCCAACTAGATCCACTACCTCTATCTACCCAGCTAGATCCACTACCTCTATCTACCCAACTAGATCCACTACCTCTATCTACCCAGCTAGATCCACTACCTCTATCTACCCAGCCAGATCCACTACCTCTATCTACCCAGATAGATCCACTATCTCTATCTACCCAGCTAGATCCACTATCTCTATCTACCCAGCTAGATCCACTACCTCTATCTACCCAGCTAGATCCACTATCTCTATCTACCCAGCTAGATCCACTATCTCTATCTACCCAGCTAGATCCACTACCTCTATCTACCCAGCTAGATCCACTATCTCTATCTACCCAGCTAGATCCACTATCTCTATCTACCCAGCTAGATCCACTATCTCCTGTCACAACGCCAAGAAATAGAAACTAAGTGAAAGAAAGAGGGAAAGTGAGCCACATGTCACATTTCTCCAGCAGTAGTAGCTCCCTCCATCCCTCCATCTGTGGCCTAGCAGGAAGCACTGAGCGAGCTGAGTCCTAGACAGTCCAAGACAGAGCGAGCTGAGTCCTAGACAGTCCAAGACAGAGCGAGCTGAGTCCTAGACAGTCCTAGACAGAGCGAGCTGAGTCCATGACAGAGCGTGCTGGGTCCTAGACAGAAGGGGCCTGCAGTGACTGGTGCACCCCAGGCAGCTTGCTTGCACGCACGCACACACACACAGACAGTCACACACACACGCACACACTTTTTTCTAATTTTGCAAACAGTCTCTTCCTCTGACCCCTTTAATTTGCTCCTTTTCTCCTGTCACTCCTTCGTTTTCTCACCGGGACGAAACAATCCCAATCTCATTTATTTTTGAGGACAGAATATGTACATGTGTTAATGGGAAAGCCGAATCAAATTAACTATAATTAGTCAAAGTGGAGAGTGAGGCAGGGAAGTGGAGGCGGCATACATGGGAGTCTCGCTGTCTAGCCCCCCACCACACACACACACACAAACACACATATACATCCCCCCACACACATACATCCCCCCCACACACATACACACACCACCCTCATACACATCTATACATTCCCCCCCCACCACCACTACCATACACACACACACACACACACATCAGTCCACCCCTCCCCCCCACCACCACTACCTTACACACACACACACAGCTATCCCCCCCACCACCACTACCTTACACACACACACACACAGCTATCCCCCCCACCACCACTACCATACACACACACACACACATCTATCCACCCCTCCCCCCACCACCACTACCATACACACACACACACACACATCTATCCACCCCTCCACCCCACCACCACTACCATACACACAGCTATGCCACCAACACACCCTTCCCCCATTCGTTTTGACACACGTCACACATCACACTCACTTCAAAGCTCCCGGTTAGCGATTTCATGTGGCAAGCAAACACACGGAGACAAAGTATTTCTGCTGTGACACGTTTCCCACCAAACCAGTGTGTGAATTTTGCAAGCGGCAGAACCTGACAACTCTAATCTCTTCAGAAATACATTAACAGACATCTTATGAGCGGATAGGTGATACGTTGCGACGGAACACAGAAAGGAAGAGAAAAGCAGGGAGGAAGAAGATGGTGGGGGGGGGGGGGGGGGACTGTAGAGATGCGCCTCTACAGGGGCGTCCAGCCTGCATGGTCTGAGGAGTAAACACACGTACAACTACACATGCAGGCACACACACACACACACACACACACACACACACACACACACACACACACACACACACACACACACACACACACACACACACACACACACACACACACACACACACACACACACACACACACACACACACACAAAGAACAAATTATCATCCTGCATTATGGGGCTCCTGATTGACGCAGCGGTCACTGCATCTCAGTGCTAGAGGCGTCACTACAGACCCTGGTTTGGTCCCGAGCTGTATCACAACCGGCCGTGATTGGGAGTCCCATAGGTTAGGGGAGGGTTTGCTCGGGAGGGCTTGTCTTGGCTCATCGCGGTTTAGCGACTCCTTGTGGCGGGCCGGGGGCCTACAGGCTGACCTCGGTCGTCAGGTGAACGGTGTTTCCTCCGACATATTGGTGCGGCTGGCTTCCGGGTTAAGCAGGTGAGTGTTAAGAAGCGCAGTTTGGTGGGTCATGTTTCGGAGGACACATGACTTGATCTTCACCTCCCAGGCCTATTGGGGAGTTGCAGCGATGAGACAAGAAAAAGGGGGTCCATTTTTTTATATAAATAAAGACTGCATTATGAGTGAAATGGAGGACAACCCCTAAGATACCATTAAACACATTCACACATCATACTGCTAATAGCTTCATAGTTAATAGCAGACACCTTTTCATTTGAAAACCAAGTCATCTGGGATACTCTAATGATTTCACTACATCCAAAGCTAAACACACATTAAAACGTAATAGTCGGAATAGTTTAAATCGATCTTGATCTAAATAAGCAAGTCTAAACCTATGTCTGCTGTACGATCGGTGGATGTATTCTGTCGTGAAAGTCGTTCTTGTCTCTAGTTAAACATTATGCATTTTCTGTCTGAGACCAAAGGTCTCATATTATGGGGACCCGGTTTGTGTTTCATGTCACCAGAGACTGTACTCAAACTCACCACTTCGCCATTTCAACCCTTTCATCTTGTCCCATTTCCTTTTCCACTTTGCACGTTAGACGACTGTTAATAAATGCATTAAAACTATTCAAATTGCGCCACATCTGTATAAACGATTGCATTGGACTGAAAAGGAAGACAACTGTTATTTTATTTGCCCTGGGAGGGTAAAAAGACTGCCGTTGGAAATATCAGAGGGCGTGCATTCGCTTGGCAGAGCGGCTGTAAATCTAGCCTCCAACCCACCCCGTTCCTCCAAGACACACCCTTCGCATTATAGCTAAAGGTTACACTTGTGATGACCACATTCCTTGTATTCTTCATTCTAAATGTCCATGTTAATCGCTCTGCGACGCACTAAAGTGAAGGCAGCAGGAGAGCGAGGGGTTGGGAGACCTACCTTTCACATTGACGTCTGTCCCAGGAAGTGCTAGAATCTGGAGCAGTGTCTCAACCTGGTTCCTCTTATAGGCTCTGTGCTGGAGTGTCTAAACTTCGCCGGGACCACCGTATCCACGGACAGAGAGAGGAAGTAGAAAGAAGAAAAAACAGAGAGAAATTCCTGAATTAGGGTGAGTCCTGCCCATTGTCCCACACCAATAACGCGCTGGAGAAATGTCCCCAACGAACCCCCAAAAAACGGACGAAAAAAAAGGCGACCCTTCAATGAGAACGAGATGAAAAATGTGAATTAAAAAAAACGATGGTGAATTGGGCTCTTTCTTCTCCTCCTTTATTGGACGGAGGGATTTTCCACTTAAACAAGAGCCCCACAAAGTTAATAAATGAGTAAGTGTGAGAAGAGCCTCTTCCTGTCTTCCTATCCCGTATTGTTCCACTGGAGGAAGTTATGGTACACAGCCCAAGCACAAAGGCTCCAACAGGATTCTTCACACATCCAGGGTTCAAACGCTCCACTGGGCATTACCAACGTACCACGTGATATTTAATCAGCAAACTACAACACACGGCCACAAAAGCCTCTTAAGGCTTCTATTTACATTTTCCACCGCCCCCCTCTTCGCCTCCCCCCTCTTCCCCTTCCCTCCTCCCCTGCTCTCTTTTTGATACAATATTAAATCAGGAATACATTAGAGGACCAGTAGCCCCTCTTCATGTATGGCTGAACTTCACAAGAAAGTTAAAGGCCAAGCATGAGTGCCTCTGTGCTTGCCAGTATAATACAGGACTGAAAAGCCACTAATAAACGTTTTACTAGCCCTCTCCAGGACGTCTGCCTGGCTCTTCAGAGGCTTCACTAGAGCAGATAGAGCAGGGTATGGGGAAATAGGAAATAGGGAGGAGAGGAGAGGGAGGAGAGGGCAGACTGAGGGACAGGCAGGAGTGGAGAGGAAAAGGCTTGCTGTATTTCAAGGCACGGCGAAATTTGGAAAATGCTCAACGCTTTCAACTTGAAGAGTTCCTTTCTTCCCAGAGTTGTCCTTGAGGCTGCATTAGACACATTAAATGTGATTCCCACCTGACAAAGAGGTTGAAGGGTGGGACAACGGAGATATAGAGGCTGTTTATCTGTAGCTTCGACAACATCTGGACAAGGAACAGCAATGATTCATTATTAGTTTTTTGTGTGCCATAATGCAGAGGTAAGCCACAAAGCAGAGGTGTTGTTGTGGCAGCATGTTTCAGATCTCTAGTACCCAGTGGCCCTAACTGTATCATGCCCCAGCACCTTCTCGGAAAAATACCTCCTCTTGGCAGACAAACCCAGCGCCTCTATGGTGGGTACCCTCTCGCCAGCCCCCCCAAAAAACGAGAAAAAACCCCACAGGAAATCCAAAATGAATCCTGCTCCTGCTCAGTTAATGGGTTTGTACTGTGTTATGTCAAACTGGAATAGTCTGGAATTCAGCAGGACAGCTGGGACTGGTGGATTGGATCCGGTCTTGGAGCCTCCCAGAACAGTACCGTGACCCAAAAGGCACATTCCTCTCGGAGTTACTGGTCCGTACCAATACTCTCACGCCGCACAGTGAGCAACACACTGGAGCCAAGATGTCTGACAGAAGCACAGTTTTCAATGTAACGTCTCCCTCATATGCACTAGCCTCCTTCCAGTAATACACTAAAAGAAATCAGATAAATATGATTAAATTGGTTCCATGGAAAATACGTTATTTACAATAAACATAACATTGGACAAATAATTCAGAGAAATTAAAATAAAGAACACACAAAAAAAGCTGCAACTCCTACTGTATGCCATAGAGAGTGAAGTCCAAGTTGGCCTTAATGAGTTGTTCTGCACTGTGGCAGGTCAGCGTTCTACACTTCGTGTTCCACCGTTACGGCCTCTAAAACGCTGTGATTAAACACCCATTCCACAGCTCCCCATGTGTACACATCCTCGCAAATGCCAGGCCCAATCCACGCACTGTTAAATCACTTTAATGGCTCCAATTTGGACACAACGCCACCATTATTGGGGTAATTGCATGCTCAGCATTTACAAAAGCACGGAAAGGATAAATCCACCTGTCCTTTTCTATAAATCCCTCTAACAATCCCCCATTTCATTCTTTAATAGAAAAGTTAGATGTATGTGTCCACTTTGTCTGTGTAGCTGTACTACGTGTCGGCTGGTGAGCTGGTTAAAAAACCTGCCGTCAATGGGTTCTAATAACAATGCTATTTGTCAGAATGGTGCTAGAAAGCTATACACAGTATTAATTTAAACCATTGTTTTAATGTAGAATCTCTCTCTCACACTAACATGGGCTTGAATGGAAATATCCTACTGTATGAAACTACAAACCCTGGCTGGCCATGGAGGTTGAAAAACAGAGCATTTAAAAAAAAAGTTGGCTTTAGGTAGTTTGGGTCCTGGATGCTGATTGGTTGAAACAGCATTTTAGCCATGTGTATACTAGACAATATACCACGGGTATGACGCAGAAATACAGTACTTGTACACTGTTCTATTTATGTTGGTAACCAGTTTCTAAAAACAATAATGCAGCTCAGGGGTTTGCGGCGCTCCTAAGAACAATCCTTAGCCGTGGTATATCGACCATATACCACAAACCCCCGATGTGCCTTAAAGTGTACCACAAGATGGTCGATACTGGATAGCGATGCAACTGACTTGTCTAGTTAAATAAAGGTTCAAAAAAATGTGATTGAGCATTCTAACAGGGAACAGAGGCACAATATTTCACGTTTTAATGTTATACCTCGTCTGTCTGCTCTGAATACAAGTTATGTTAGTGGTACCCAGGCACCTCAATAGTCTAGTCAGGGAACGCAGGACAAAACTTTTAGGAGGGAAAACAACCTTCCTAAACCCTCAGCCCCTCTCAGCTGCTAGAAGGGAGATCCAAGTGGCCGTGGATGCTGAAGATATGCAGCACAGAAAAATAGCTCATAGGAAAGCAAGACACTCTGTGTGTGTGTCTGTGTGCGTGCATGTGTGTTCGTGTGTGTCTGTGTGTGTGTGCGTGCGTGTGTCTGTGTGCCTGCCCTCCTCTCCACCTCCCCACTCCGTCTCCTGCGCAGAGCATTTCTGGGGGGATATGAGCACAGAGTGCCAAACTAATTTAAGGACGTTCCGCACACAGTCACTCATTATCACAGGGCGGCCCTAATTGCTGTGTTTAATATTTTTTTACGGGAGATCTGACGATCAATGTGCACCGTGTGTTGTCTTTTCCCATTATCTCTGCGTTTCTCTCTCATCCGTGTGTTGTCTTTCCCATTATCTCTGCGTATCTCTCTCATCCGTGTGTTGTCTTTCCCATTATCTCTGCGTTTCTCT
This sequence comes from Salvelinus alpinus, assembly GCF_045679555.1. Lineage (NCBI taxonomy): Eukaryota > Metazoa > Chordata > Actinopteri > Salmoniformes > Salmonidae > Salvelinus > Salvelinus alpinus. Next base: position 89,220,147 of record NC_092090.1, read on the forward strand.
CTCATCCGTGTGTTGTCTTTTCCCATTATCTCTGCGTTTCTCTCTCATCCGTGTGTTGTCTTTTCCCATTATCTCTGCGTTTCTCTCTCATCCGTGTGTTGTCTTTTCCCATTATCTCTGCGTTTCTCTCTCATCCGCGTGTTGTCTTTCCCATTATCTCTGCGTTTCTCTCTCATCCGTGTGTTGTCTTTTCCCATTATCTCTGCGTTTCTCTCTCATCCGTGTGTTGTCTTTCCCATTATCTCTGCGTTTCTCTCTCATCCGTGTGTTGTCTTTCCCATTATATCTGCATTTCTCTCTCATCCGTGTGTTGTCTTTCCCATTATCTCTGCGTTTCTCTCTCATCCGTGTGTTGTCTTTCCCATTATCTCTGCGTTTCTCTCTCATCCGTGTGTTGTCTTTCCCATTATCTCTGCGTTTCTCTCTCATCCGTGTGTTGTCTTTCCCATTATCTCTGCGTTTCTCTCTCATCCGTGTGTTGTCTTTCCCATTATCTCTGCGTTTCTCTCTCATCCGTGTGTTGTCTTTCCCATTATCTCTGCGTTTCTCTCTCACCCGTGTGTTGTCTTTCCCATTATCTCTGCGTTTCTCTCTCATCCGTGTGTTGTCTTTCCCATTATCTCTGCGTTTCTCTCTCATCCGTGTGTTGTCTTTCCCATTATCTCTGCGTTTCTCTCTCATCCGTGTGTTGTCTTTCCCATTATCTCTGCGTTTCTCTCTCATCCGTGTGTTGTCTTTCCCATTATCTCTGCATTTCTCTCTCATCCGTTTGTTGTCTTTCCCATTATCTTTGCGTTTCTCTCTCATCCGTGTGTTGTCTTTTCCCATTATCTCTGCGTTTCTCTCTCATCCGTGTGTTGTCTTTCCCATTATCTCTGCGTTTCTCTCTCATCCGTGTGTTGTCTTTCCCATTATCTCTGCGTTTCTCTCTCATCCGTGTGTTGTCTTTTCCCATTATCTCTGCGTTTCTCTCTCATCCGTGTGTTGTCTTTCCCATTATCTCTGCGTTTCTCTCTCACCCGTGTGTTGTCTTTCCCATTATCTCTGCGTTTCTCTCTCATCCGTTTGTTGTCTTTCCCATTATCTCTGCGTTTCTCTCATCCGTGTGTTGTCTTTCCCATTATCTCTGCGTTTCTCTCTCATCCGTGTGTTGTCTTTCCCATTATCTCTGCGTTTCTCTCTCATCCGTGTGTTTATTGAATTTTTTATAAAACCTGCGTTGACTCGGTTTAGACCTCTGGGAATGTTAGACTGCTGGGCATTCTGGGTAGAGACAGGAGACTGGGTCATGGGTCACCTCTGATAACATCAAACATAATCATCAACGCCATCTGATGAACGGCATCTCTTCAAACTATTTAATACTCCCACAATGAATGTCCATAAAGAGGATATTAGATAGACAAACACACACAAAGCAATGAGAAGGAAGAGCTTGTGGAACATCCTCTGAGGAATAGAGTAGTGGCAGCAGTGTGTAGGGGCCACTGTGCTGTGCCTCCTTCAAACATACAGCTATCAGGACCCTAGCAGTGAGATACTCTCAGCTCAGTCTTTTAATGTACGTCACTGTCAAACCATCGGAAGGCCTTGTGCACTGCCACCTAGTAAGGCCCATACTCTCAAATACAGTGCAGTCAGTGTGTTGCTTGTCTTCTCTGTTTTTCCCTCACTGGACGGTGAACCAAGATGAAGGTCACAACCCATTTCAGTGGCACTGACAAAAATAATCCCGAGAGTTATTGTAGACACCTAGGCAGGAGCTGGGTAGGTACGTAGGTGGTATGATAATCATCTGAATTCAATTCAATCTTTCACACAGTATTAATGACCTGGCTGTAGCTATGTTTTTACTACATGGTCCCATCTAGGTAGTGCCACTCTTGATCAAACTACCACCGTCTACCTCGCTCACTGGATTCGCAGGCATCACACGTCCTTTTTCCGTCTCAGCTTTCCGCTCCACTTAGTGAGTAAAACAGCAACAGAGTAAATTCAATGGGGAGAAAAGCAGATTATGATAAATAAATAAATAAAGAACTAGTGAAGGTGAAAGCGGGCTCTTCAAAGCTGCGTAGTGCTAATAGCTGTATGGCTGTCAGGAGTCCTGCGTGTGAGCCTGGGAACAGAGCTGCTGGCTGCCTGATGCGTGGGGAACAGGGAAGAGGAGGTGAGAAAGGGAGGGTAGCCATGCTTTACTACAGGGAAGCCCGTTTCCCTGGTAATTGGGTTGTTCAGAACCCAGGCGAAATCTCCTAGCAGTGCGGGAGGAACACACGTCCTGTCACGTAACTTATTATTTGTTTTATTTTATTTTATTTCACCTTTATTTAACCAGGTAGGCCAGTTGAGAACAAGTTCTCATTTACAACTGCGACCTGGACAAGATAAAGCAAAGCAGTGTGACAAAAACAACAAGACAGTTACACATGGAATAAACAAATGTACAGTCAATAACACAATAGGAAAAAAAAAAGCTTATTATTAGCAGGGACAAGTCTGGCAAGATGGTGTGTGTGTGTGTGTGTTTGGTTTTAATATCCATGTTGGAACCAGAAGTCCTCACAAGGATAGTGAAACAATGAAAATTGGGGACATTTCGCTGGCCCCCATAAGGACAATGGCTATTTTAAGTTTAGGGGTTAGGGTAAATAGGATTTTGAATGGGAATCCGTTTTTTGGTCCCCATAAGGATAGTGTGTCTGACAAGAGGAAAAGTGCCATGCTTCATCTCATCCCACCCAGAAGTCCCCTGTCCACATGGGGAGACTGACAATAAACTTGACTTGGCGAGTGGACCTAGATTTTCTCATTGCCCTATGATGGGTAATACTGTAGGGGATCATCATTCTGTCATTCTGGCTGCAAGATCACTGCAAGCCCTGGAGCAGTGTACACTAAGCCATACACCAACACTCAATACAGACTCACACACACGTGTGCAACACACACATGCAGAGACGCACCGACACACACAGACAGCAAACTCTCACCTGTATCACTTCCACCCCACGGGGTGGGATAAAGCACTCTCAGGATTTAAATTGGCAGCAAACACATCAGATCAACTCCATAATCGACATTGCTGTTTAATTCCTTTAAAATCAGCCTAAACGAAAAGGTTTTGTTACTCAATCATAGATATCAAAGCAGAGGTCTTCAGTTAAAGGGATGCAGTGATTCACTGTGCTGTGGTACAGTAACATGTGTATGGGAGCAAAAGACAGACAGAGAGAGGGAGAGAGAGAGTGACAAAGAGAGAGGGCATTGACAAACAGAATAGCAATACGTTCTGCTTGTTTAAGTCATTTAAATGATTAAGTCATTTAGCAGTTATCCAGAGCGACTTACAGTTATTGCATTCACCTTCAGATAGCTAGGTGGGATAACCACATATCACAGGCATTGTAAGTAAACTTGTCCTCAATAAAGTAGCTATCAGCAGTCAGAGCTGATAGCTATTGAAAAGGTGAATGTTGGTGAATAAAGTCTGAGGGGAGAGAGGCTGAGGCAGGTCAGTGAGTGAACCGCTAGCCCTGAGATGAACCTTGTCCTGCCTGCCTGTCTGTGCCAACGACGGGGTGTTGAACAGCGGCAGCTGCCTGGTATGGGGCATGGAGTGGATGTGAAGGGGGAGAGAGGGGAGCCGTCTGTCTGTCTGTCTGCTGTCCAGATAAGCAGTAGCTGTGGTTCTCTAACCTGCTCTGTGCACCTCTCCTGTCAGCTCTGATACACAGCCATGTGATGAGGCATGTCTACTGACGCCTCCTCTTCTCCACACTCACTCTGACCTCCCGTCCTCTCTTCTTCTACTCTCCTGCCCTCCTCTCCCCCCCCCCCCTCCTATTCCCACTCCAGGTGTTCTCCCACCTTCCCTCATTTCATCAGATCTCTTTTTTTCTCTCCCCTCCGCTGCGCTCAGGGAGGTTGGTTGGCTGGCCTCTGTGTAGCCTGTCTGGGGTAGTCTGTGGTCTTCAGGGGGGCAGAAACAGACAGACAGACTCAGCCTGTCGCGGTCTACTGGGTGCTCCAACAGCAGGGGGTGGGTTCGGTCCCAGGCCGAGGGCCCCTGCTGTCTGCCCTGGGGCCTCTGGAGCCACCTGCCCTGACCACGCACCGCCTCCCAAGGGCAGGCAGGTAGAAGGACACCTGTCAGGACACACACAATAAGATGCAGGGGAAGGGGGAGAGAAAATAAGGGACTCTGCCTCTGTAGTGTAGGAGGGTGATTGTTTGTGTTGCAGTGTGTTAGACAGGAGGATAAAGACACAGAGTTAGCAGCTGTGAGTGAGAAGCCCAGCTGTGAGAACAGCAGCTAGAGAATTTGATCACAGCAAAATAACTGTCCTGTCTGCACCAGACATCCAATACACTGTACTGCTGCTACACCAGTACTACACCTGGGACAGAACAGCCAGGACTGGGAAACCAAATATACTATACCTTCCAGACTTGGAACCAACAGTGTTTGACCAGCTTGGATGTGGTCAAACAACATTTTTTCCAAATGTTTGCTAAGACTCGCCAGCAAGCTGATTGGTCGGCTGTTAGAACTAGTAAAGGGTGCTTAACCTCCAGACTCAGACAAAAAATGACAAATAGGAATGGCAATATAGTCAGCTACCATCCTCAGTAGCTTTCCATCTAAGTTTTCAATACCAGGTGGTTTCTCATTATTGAGGACAACAATCATTTTTACACCTCACCCACACTAACTTTATAGAATTTAAAATGACAATGCTTTTCTTTCCTTATTACGCATTTTATGCATGAATATGATGGCTCAGTTTGTTGGCATATCATGCCTAAGTTTGCCTACTTAACTAATGAAATAGTAATTAAAGTAATTGGCAACATCAAAAGGTTATGTGATAAGAGTCATCTGATTCAATGAAAGATGGAGTATTAATATTCTTTCTGCCCATAATTTCATTTAAAGTATTCCAAAGCTTTTTCTGTAATACTTTGTCATTTTTCTTGGTTTCATACAATTTCTTATTATTTTTCTTCAGTTTAATCATATAATTTCTCAATTTACAGTGAGTTTGTCAGTCAGATGTGCAGCCAGACTCATTCACCATTCCTTTTGCCTCATCCCTCTCAACCATACAGCTTTTCAATTCCTCATCAATCCACAGGGCCTCAACAGATTGATCAGTCAGTTTCTTAATCGATGCATGCTTATCAATAACTAGAATAAACAATTTCATAAATGCACTATGTGCAGCGTCTGGATGCTCCTCATAACACACATCAGACCAACAGATAATTATTTGTATCTTCAACATAGGAATCAGTACAAAACATTTTGACTGATCTCTTATACACTATTTTAGGCCAGCCTTTGGCACTTTGGCTTTTCTAGCTATGGCCACTATATTATGGTCAAGTACATCCAATAGGTATGGCTACAGCTTTAGAGCAAAGTTCTGCAGCATTGGTAAAAATATGATCAATACATGTGGATTAATAACTTCAACCAGATTACAGACGCTGGTTACAGTGAGCAGCTTCCTTTTGAGCGGACAGTTTGATGAAAACCAGTCTATTTTCAGGTCACCCAGAAAATAGACCTCTCTGTTAAAGGGATATTTAAAAAAGTGTCAACTTCCTATTCATCATCTCCAGCACCACCCCAACATCAACATACAATATGTGAAAATGGCACATTTCTATGTTTTGTAGTAAAAAAGATAAATGAAGATAAGTGTTTCCAATGACATCATCAACCAATTGTGACCCGATTCAGGAAACTAGGCGTATGTCGCAAGTCAAGACTTAACAGGAGAGCTGTTTGAACGTAAAAAATATTTCTTTATCAAAATAAACAAATTTGTTGGAGAAATGCCTTCTTGAACATGTGAACTTTCATGTGCCTTAATAACAAACTCATATGCCATCTGTAAATATGAATAAAAGTATTAAATTACAAGCCTTGTTGGTTAAGCCACAGAAAAAGGTAGAAACCTTCCCAAGAGTCATGATTGGCTGAGATAATGAGTGGGCTGGACATGCCGAGAGAAGAATTCGGATTGGTCTGCCATAGAAGCTCGTCAGTCTGTGTTGGTAATCCTGTCGAACGCGTCTTTAAAAAAAATATATTGTGTAGTGGAGCTGCGTAAGTGTGGCTCTCCACTTTCTGGAGGATCAAGTTTTGAAAGCAGTGAAATTAGAGTATGATAGCTAATGAGATGGAGGAAACACCTGTCTCCGGATTACATCTTCAAACTAAGGGAAACCGTAGCATGGCATTCCTGACAGGGAGACGCATCCATGTACAATGATGCATATAGGTAAGATACTCTATCGTTAGCTAGCTAAAGTTACATTTTCAGATATTACACGTTTTCTAATATTGACAGAATGTGGTTTCATTTCAAGCTAACGTTAGCTGGCTGGCTCCCTAGCTGACGCTATTATTTGTTTCCCAGAGCTGTGTGCTGTTCTAGTTAGAGCCTAATGTTAGCTAGCTAACATTGAACATGGTTGGTTAGCTCCCAGCACTGTAGCATTGTTGGCACTGTTTATTGTTTAACTAGCTAACGTTGGCTGGCTGGCTCGTTTGCTAACATTACGTGACGTGTGTACAACACCCATTGAATATGGCCGGTGTCAGTAAACATCTGCAAAAAAGCATCATGGAATTATTTCCAGCAGAGCTGGTTAGGATGTTATCCATAGGTAAACAAATCATCGGCCAGAGCGTCAAGTGTGTGCTTCGAGAGCTAAACGAGATGGGTGGGGATAAAGCTTAGGGTGAGGGTGTGAATGATGCTGAATGGGTGTAGACAAAGAAGAACTCTTCACGAGATAGCAAAACATTCAAAGGCGATTTTCTCAAAAGTGAGTTTACAAGTTGATCAACTTTCAAAGCAGAATTACTTTCCCATTGTTCCTCAAATGCAATGTATGATATACCATTTTGTAGCTCTGAGTCTCTACTCAACCAACTCTAGAAGGCCATAAGCAAAGAAGAAAATGCTCACCCAGATTACAGGCAACATCCGCATCGAGCTAAAGGCTAGAGCTGCGGCTTTCAAGGATTGGGAGACTAATCCGGATACTTATAAGAAATCCCACTATGCCCTCAGATGAACAATCAAACAAGCAAAGCGTTATTACAGGATTAAGATTGAATCCTACTACACCGGCTCTGACACTTGCCGGATGGGGCAAGGCTTTAAACTATTACGGACTACAAATGGAAAGCCAGACGTGAGCTCCCCAGTGACTCGAGCCTACCAGACGAGCTAAATGCCTTTTATGCTCGCTTCGAGGCAAGCAACACTGAAGCATGCACGAGAGCACCAGCTGTTCTGGATGACTGTGTGATAACGCTCTCGGAAGCCGATATGAACAAAACCTTTAAACAGGTCAACATTCACAAAGCTGCTGGGCCAGATGGATTACCAGGACGTGTACTCAAAGCATGCGGGGACCAACTGTCAAGTGTCTTCACTGACATTTTCAACCTCTCCCTGACCGAGTCTGTAATAGCCACATGTTTCAAGCAGACCACCATAGTCCCTGTGCCCAAGGAGGCGAAGGTAGCCTGCCTAAATGATTACCGCCCTGTGGCACTCACGTCGGTAACCATGAAGTGCTTTGAAAGGCTGGTCATGGCTCACATCAACAGCATCCTCCCGGACACCCTAGACCCTAATTTAACCAATTATGAGTAGGAATTTAACCCTAATTTAACCAATTATGAGTAGGAATTGCCTACTAATTGCCTACTCCTTTTTGACACTGGAGACAATGCAGCACCCTCATGAAGAATGTACCTCTAGCAGGAGAACCCCAGAGAGGGTTGTTCCTCAGGATGCTATGGAGAACCGTGCGGAACTCGCTGAGAAAGAGCTTCCGTCCCCCTGGTTGGGGAAAGAGGAGCTATGAGTGGCCAAGGGAGCAGGTTTTGGTTTTCGGTTAGAACACAGACACAACAGTTGGTGTGATCTTACATGTAGAGCATGATGCTTGAGGGGCTGGAGGAAAGGGGCTGGGATGAGCTTCCCTGGCACCAGATAGAACTGGAGCTCCTCTAGGGCTTGGGTGAAGATACCAGACAGACCGATAGACAGCGAGACAGACAGAGAGAGAAACAACTATGACAAATGGTTTGATGAAGAATGCAAAAACCTAAGAGAAACCTTTCCAACCAAAAACATACTGTAAAGACCCAGAAAACCTGAGCCTACGCATTCACTATGGCGAATCACTAAAACAATACAGAAATACACTATGGAAAAAGAAGGAAAAACTGGTCAGAAATCAGCTCAATGTATTTGAAGAATCCATAGAATCTAACCACTTCTGGGAAATTTGAAACACACTAAACTAAATTAAACAAACAACACAAATAGTTATCTAACCAAAACTGAGATTTATTGATAAATCAGTTCTTCAATCTTTTTGGCTCTATAACAAAGTACAAACAGCAGAAACATATACATGATCAATTAAACATCTTAGCATCAGCTATGAAAGACTACCAGAGCACACTGGATTCTCCAATTACATTGAATTATCTGCAGGACAAAATACAAACCCCAGAGCCCAAAAAGGCATGTGGTGTTGATGGTATCTTAAATGAAATGATAAAATATACAGACCACAAATTCCAAATGGCTATACTAATATCATCCTCAACTCTGGCATCTTCCACAATATTTGGAACCAAGGACTGATCACCCCAATCCACAAAAGTGGAGACAAATTTGACCCCAATAACTACCGTGGGATATGCTTCAACAGCAACTTTGAGAAAATCATCTGCATTATCATTAACATCAGACTCATTAGACAGTGAAAATAATTTTTCTGAGCAAATGTCAAATTGTCTTTTTACCAAATTATCGTATGACAGACCACGTATTCATTCTGAACACCTTAATTGACAAACACACAGACCAAAACAGAGGCTAAGTGGGGGGGGGGGGGGGGGGGGGTAAAGGGGGAAATATCTATGGGGGGGTGGGGGGTATGTCCATAGGGGGAGTAGCAGGGGGAGGGGGGGAGCAGGTAGCTGACTAGTGGTGGGTATTCAGCAGCCTAATGGTCTGAGGGTAGAAACTATTGGCCAGTCTTTCAGTTTTTGCCATGATGCTTCAACAGGGCATGGCCTTCCAGTGACACCTTGTGTTTTAGAAGTCCTGTAGGGCAGGCAGTGTGCACCCAGTGCTTTCGGCTTCACGTGTCACCCTCTGAAGAGCCTTGCGGTCCGTGGCGGTGAAGTTGCCGTTCCAGGCTGTTATGCAGCCCACAGTATGCTCTCGATGGTGATCCTGTAGAACACTGTGAGGGACCTTGGGGACAGGCCAAATTTATTCAGCATCCTGAGGTTGAAAAGTCCCTGTCGTGCCTTCTTCACTACCGTGTCCGTGTGGTTAGACCATTTCAGATTCTCTGAGATGTGTACGCAGAGGAATGTTTAGTTATTGACCATCTCCACGGTGGCCCCATTGATGAGGATGGGAACATGTCCAGCCTGGTTCCTCCTGAAATCCACAATCAGCTCCTTTATTTTGCTAATGTTGCGGGAGAGGTTGTTTACCTGGCACCACGCTGTCAGAGTGCCTACCTCATGGTAGGCTGTCTCGACGTTATTGGTGATCAGGCCTACTACTGCCATGTCATCAGTGAACTTGATGATGGAGTTGGAACTGTGTGAGGCCACGCAGTCGTAGGAATACAGGAAGGGACAGAGGACGCAATCTTTTGGGGCCCCCTTGTTGAGGGTCAGTGTCGAGGAGGTAATGTTGCCTACCTTCACCACCTGGGAGCGGCCCATCAGGAAGTCCAAGACCCAGTTGCATGGGGAGGAGTTCAGACCCAGGGCCGTGAGCTTAGTGATGAGCTTATGGTATTGAAGGCTGAGCTGTAGTCGATGAACAGCATCCTCACATATGCATTCCTTTTGTCCAGGTGGGTGAGGGCAGGGTGCAGTGCAATGGCGATTGCGATTGATTCGTCAGTCGATCTGTCAGGGTGGTAGGCGAATTGGAAAGGGTCAAATCTATCGATATGGTCTTTGGCTAGCCTCTGGAAGCACTTCATTATGACGGGCAGGCAGCCTTGCGAGGGTTAACACGTTTGAATGACTTACATATGTCCTCAGTGGAGACTGAGTGTGTATCCCATGTTGTCATCGGGTGCTCTCCTCGGCAGCTCAGGGTCATTGTGCTCGAATCTTGAGGAAAAGGTGTTTAGCTCGTCTAGTAGGGTGGCGTTGGTGACAGTGATGTGGCTGGCTATCTTTTTGTAATCCGTGAATTGCTACTCCACTTTGTATCTTTACTTGTGTTTTGCCACCTTGATCGATCTCTGTGAGTGATAGTACTGTTTAGCCAAACTGTTTATTAGCAGCGTCTCCCTCTTTCAGGTTTCCTACAAGGCTGTACAGAACTGACCACCAGAACTTCCCTCTTGAGTCTTTGTTTGTAGTCTGGGAAAAGCAAGATGGAGTCATGGTCGGAATTTCCGAAAGGAGGACGGGAGAGGGCCTTATACCCGTGTTAAAGGCATGTAGCAGTGGTCAAGAGTAGAATTTCCGCGAGTTAGACAGTCGATGTGTTGGTAATAATTGGGGAGCATGGTTCTCAAATTCGTTTGAGAACCAAATTTGTTTGAGCAACAATGAACGCTGGCTCCGTGAATTGTATCTCCAGTTTGTTCAGGGTCCAAAGAAGATCTTTGAGTGCCAAGCAGCTCGGCGCCTCGCTGAAGAAGCTAATCCATTGTTATGCCGTCTCAGGGAATTTCGAGAGGTCAGGTCCTTGGTCCTGTGGCTCTATTCACAAACAGACCCCACAGACCCGCAGGACAGCAACACAATTAGACCCAACCAAATAATGAGAAAGCTAAAATATCATTTATTGACAAATTGGAAGTAATTAACCAAAAAACAGCAAACTAGAAGGTTATTTGGCCCTAAACAGAGAGTACACAGTGGCAGAATACCTGACCACTGTGACTGATCCAAAATGAAGGAAAGCTTTGACTATGTATAGACTCAGTGTGCATAGCCATGCTATTGAGACACTGTCAACAAAATGAGGTGGAAACTGAGCTGCACTTCCTAACCTACTGCCAAATGTATCCCCATATTAGAGACATAATATCACAGCAGCAAGATTTCTCACTTTCTCACTCATCCTTATTCAGGATTATCCGTAATCATGGTAGCATCCACATTCATATGGAAGTGTGTAGAAACATTCTATTCTTCAAAATGACATAATACATTAGTTACACAACCAAAACAAACTGCAAATGCATCCAACAAATGTGTTGAGTCACGAGCTTGATGTTGTCATTGCGTGTTATGGGACCAAATACTTATTTTTTGATTACTTTAATACACATATACAGTGGGGAGAACAAGTATTTGATACACTGCCGATTTTGCAGGTTTTCCTACTTACAAAGCATGTAGAGGTCTGTAATTTTTATCATAGGTACACTTCAACTGTGAGAGACAGAATCTAAAACAAATATCCAGAAAATCACATTGTATGATTTTTAAGTAATTAATTTGCATTTTATTGCATGAAATAAGTATTTGATACATCAGAAAAGCAGAACTTAATATTTGGTACAGAAACCTTTGTTTGCAATTACAGAGATCATACATTTCCTGTAGTTCTTGACCAGGTTTGCACACACTGCAGCAGGGATTTTGGCCCACTCCTCCATACAGACCTTCTCCAGATCCTTCAGGTTTGGGGGCTGTCGCTGGGCAATACGGACTTTCAGCTAACTCCAAAGATTTTATATTGGGTTCAGGTCTGGAGACTGGCTAGGCCACTCCAGGACCTTGAGATGCTTCTTACGGAGCCACTCCTTAGTTGCCCTGGCTGTGTGTTTCGGGTCGTTGTCATGCTGGAAGACCCAGCCACGACCCATCTTCAATGCTCTTACTGAGGGAAGGAGGTTGTTGGCCAAGATCTCGCGATAAATGGCCCCATCCATCCTCCCCTCAATACGGTGCAGTCGCCCTGTCCCCTTTGCAGAAAAGCATCCCCAAAGAATGATGTTTCCACCTCCATGCTTCACGGTTGAGATGGTGTTCTTGGGGTTGTACTCATCCTTCTTCTTCCTCCAAACACGGCGAGTGGAGTTTAGACCAAAAAGCTATATTTTTGTCTCATCAGACCACATGACCTTCTCCCATTCCTCCTCTGGATCATCCAGATGGTCATTGGCAAACTTCAGACGGTCCTGGACATGCGCTGGCTTGAGCAGAGGGACCTTGCGTGCGCTGCAGGATTTTAATCCATGACGGCGTAGTGTGTTACTAATGGTTTTCTTTGAGACTGTGGTCCCAGCTCTCTTCAGGTCATTGACCAGGTCCTGCCGTGTAGTTCTGGGCTGATCCCTCACCTTCCTCATGATCATTGATGCCCCACGAGGTGAGATCTTGCATGGAGCCCCAGACCAAGGGTGATTGACCGTCATCTTGAACTTCTTCCATTTTCTAATAATTGCGCCAACAGTTGTTGCCTTCTCACCAAGCTGCTTGCCTATTGTCCTGTAGTCCATCCTAGCCTTGTGCAGGTCTACAATTTTATCCCTGATGTCCTTACACAGCTCTCTGGTCTTGGCCATTGTGGAGAGGTTGGAGTCTGTTTGATTGAGTGTGTGGACAGGTGTCTTTTATATAGGTATCGAGTTCAAACAGGTGCAGTTAATACAGGTAATGAGTGGAGAACAGGAGGGCGTCTTAAAGAAAAACTAACAGGTCTGTGAGAGCCGGAAATCTTACTGGTTGGTAGGTGATCAAATACTTATGTCATGCAATAAAATGCAAATTAATTACTTAAAAATCATACAATGTGATTTTCTGGATTTTTGTTTTAGATTCCGTCTCTCACAGTTGAAGTGTACCTGTGATAAAAATTACAGACCTCTACATGCTTTGTAAGTAGGAAAACCTGCAAAATCGGCAGTGTATCAAATACTTGTTCTCCCCACTGTAAGTGAATTTGTCACAATACTTTTGCTCCCCTAAAATGAGGGCACTATGTACAAAAAGTTCTGTAATTTCTAACCAATCTGCAGTTCATAGTCATTGTTTGAATTATAGGCCAATCTTTTAGAGTAGAGAGCCAAAACAAGAACAAATGCTTCACTGTCCTAATACTTATGGAGGGCACTGTATAACCACGTTGTATGATTTATGGATGGCCAGGGGATATAGGATACTTCATTCAGTCAGATTGACACCTTTTATAACAGTCAACACTGTTCAGTTGTCAATCAAAGCACAGTAAATAGCCTACTATGCTATGAGAAACATGTGAAAGAAAATAAATGAATGTGTCAGAGAACAATAATTTGGCTAAATGGATTTCGACTCATCGTTGCCACTTACATTACATTGGACGTGCAAAATCATGAGCATCATGCTCTCTCCCTGCTCTGTGTAAAGAAGTTTGACTTCAACCAACCACAGCACAAACACTTTGTACCGGGAGGAGAGTCAGACAGCTGACTGTGTTTCCCTGTCAGCGCTCGCTTTGTGATTGACAGGCGCCTATCCTATCAATAGATCTCTAGAAGATACATATGGTTCATTCTAGCGGGAGAGGGCTCGACGGACTAGCGAATTGAAATGTTAAATGAAAAGTAGCCTAGTTAGTATGAAGTGGAAAAAAGTAGCTGGCTGAAAATGTGTCTGTAACTGGCTGATTAGCTGGCGCTAATGGAAAACACTGAGTAAGTGTAATGCTTATTTATGCTCATCATTATGCATTTAAAAAAATGTGTTGTTCTGTCCTTGAGCTTTTCTTGTCTATTACTGTTCTTTATTATGTCATGTCTCATGTTTTGTGTGGACCCCAGGAAGTGTAGCTGCAGCTAATGGGGATCCAATTAAAAAACCAAATACCAATTCATCCTACACAGGAGGCCACGACATTCTCACTGGCCAGGGGGCTTCATTTTTTATTTTACCATTATTTTACCAGGTAAGTTGACTGACAACAAATTCTCAGATACAGCAACGACCTGGGGAATAGTTACAGGTGAGAAGAGGGGGGATGAATAGGCCAATTGGGTCACAATGAGATGGGTGGTGATCAACAAATCTTCTAGGTTTACAAGCATGCAACATAAAGCCTAAGGCATTGAACATAGCCTATGTGGTCGGCCAAGTATATACTAAATAGAACAATGGATACCAAGACGTCAAGCACTTTGTGCTTAATCTACAATACAACTCCATAACGGCTAATACTTCTAGTTGTTTGAATCCCAGATTGCCCCTTTAATAGATAGCTTTTTATAGTAGTGGGCTGATTATGATAACCAACACACCTGTTTCTAATGTGGGTTAGGCCTACATACAGTAACACTAGTTAGTAGTCTGGTGGGTTATAGTGACAAAAACCAAAAAGAGTCGCTTTTACATCATAATATATGCCATTTAGCAGACACTTTTGTCCAAAGAGACTTACAGTCATGCGTGCGTACATCTTATGTAAGGGTGGTCCCAGGAATCAAACCCACTACCCTGGTGTTACAAGCACCATGCTCTTCCAACTGAGCTACAAAGGACTATCATGGATAGAACTAGTATGACTAACCTTTATTTTGGAAGGGAGAAAGGTGACATACCTTTGCAATGGAATGTGAACAATCTGATTCTCATCCATATCCTCTTTATTTTCCTTAAATTTAACCAGGCAAGTCTGTTACAGACACATTCTTATTTACAATGACAGCCTACACCAGCCAAACCCGGACGACACTGGGCCAATTGTGCACCGCCCTATGGGACTCCCAATCACAGCCAGTTGTGACAGCCTGGAATCGAACCAGGGTGTCTGTAGTGACACCTCAAGCACTGAGATGCAGTGCCTTAGTCCACTGCGCCACTCAGGAGCTGAATGGATGTCTACAATATTATGGTGTTAATACCAGGAAGCAAAATGGAATATTGGAGTATTCGTATCAGCATTTTGTCTAAATTACATTCCAGTGGCTTTGAAAACCACGACTGAATTTACTCATCCACAACATAAGATGAGCTAATGAACTACTCTAGTTATCAAATCAAATCAAATCAAATCAAATTTTATTAGTCACATACACATGGTTAGCAGATGTTAATGCGAGTGTAGCGAAATGCTTGTGCTTCTAGTTCCGACAATGCAGTAATAACAACAAGTAATCTAACCTAACAATTCCACAACTACTACCTTATACACACAAGTGTAAAGGGATAAAGAATATGTACATAAAGATATATGAATGAGTGATGGTAAAGAACGGCATAGGCAAGATGCAGTAGATGGTATAGAGTACGGTATATACATATGAGATGAGTACTGTAGGGTATGTAAACATAAAGTGGCATAGTTTAAAGTGGCTAGTGGTACATGTATTACATAAAGATGGCAAGATGCAGTAGATGATATAGAGTACAGTATATACATATACATATGAGATGGGTAATGTAGGGTATGTAAACATTATATTAAGTGGCATTGTTTAAAGTGGCTAGTGGTACATTTTTACATAATTTCCATCAATTCCCATTTTTAAAGTGGCTGGAGTTGAGTCAGTATGTTGGCAGCGGCCGCTAAATGTTAGTGGTGGCTGTTTAACAGTCTGATGGCCTTGAGATAGAAGCTGTTTTTCAGTCTCTCGGTCCCTGCTTTGATGCACCTGTACTGACCTCGCCTTCTGGATGATAGCGGGGTGAACAGGCAGTGGCTTGGGTGGTTGTTGTCCTTGATGATCTTTATGGCCTTCCTGTGACATCGGGTGGTGTAGGTGTCCTGGAGGGCAGGTAGTTTGCCCCCGGTGATGCGTTCTGCAGACCTCACTACCCTCTGGAGAGCCTTACGGTTGTGGGCGGAGCAGTTGCCGTACCAGGCGGTGATACAGCCCGACAGGATGCTCTCGATTGTGCATCTGTAGAAGTTTGTGAGTGCTTTTGGTGACAAGCCGAATTTCTTCAGCCTCCTGAGGTTGAAGAGGCGCTGCTGCGCCTTCTTCACAACGCTGTCTGTGTGGGTGGACCAATTCAGTTTGTCCGTGATGTGTACACCGAGGAACTTAAAACTTTCCACCTTCTCCACTACTGACCCGTCGATGTGGATAGGGGGGTGCTCCCTCTGCTGTTTCCTGAAGTCCACAATCATCTCCTTTGTTTTGTTGACGTTGAGTGTGAGGTTATTTTCCTGACACCACACTCCGAGGGCCCTCACCTCCTCCCTGTAGGCCGTCTCGTCGTTGTTGGTAATCAAGCCTACCACTGTAGTGTCATCCGCAAACTTGATGATTGAGTTGGAGGCGTGCATGGCCACGCAGTCGTGGGTGAACAGGGAGTACAGGAGAGGGCTCAGAACGCACCCTTGTGGGGCCCCAGTGTTGAGGATCAGCGGGGTGGAGATGTTGTTACCTACCCTCACCACCTGGGGGCGGCCCGTCAGGAAGTCCAGGACCCAGTTGCACAGGGCGGGGTCGAGACCCAGGGTCTCGAGCTTGATGACGAGTTTGGAGGGTACTATGGTGTTAAATGCTGAGCTGTAATCGATGAACAGCATTCTCACATAGGTATTCCTCTTGTCCAGATGGGTTAGGGCAGTGTGCAGTGTGGTTGCGATTGCGTCGTCTGTGGACCTATTGGGTCGGTAAGCAAATTGGAGTGGGTCTAGGGTGTCCGGTAGGGTGGAGGTGATATGGTCCTTGACTAGTCTCTCAAAGCACTTCATGATGACGGAAGTGAGTGCTACGGGGCGGTAGTCGTTTAGCTCAGTTACCTTAGCTTTCTTGGGAACAGGAACAATGGTGGCCCTCTTGAAGCATGTGGGAACAGCAGACTGGGATAAGGATTGATTGAATATGTCCGTAAACACACCAGCCAGCTGGTCTGCGCATGCTCTGAGGACGCGGCTGGGAATGCCGTCTGGGCCTGCAGCCTTGCGAGGGTTAACACGTTTAAATGTTTTACTCACCTCGGCTGCAGTGAAGGAGAGCCCGCAGGTTTTGGTAGCGGGCCGTGTCAGTGGCACTGTATTGTCCTCAAAGCGGGCAAAAAAGTTATTTAGCCTGTCTGGGAGCAAGACATCCTGGTCCGCGACGGGGCTGGTTTTCTTTTTGTAATCCGTGATAGACTGTAGACCCTGCCACATACCTCTTGTGTCTGAGCTGTTGAATTGCGACTCTATTTTGTCTCTGTACTGGGACTTAGCCTGTTTGATTGCCTTGCGGAGAGAATAGCTACACTGTTTGTATTCGGTCATGTTTCCGGTCACCTTGCCCTGGTTAAAAGCAGTGGTTCGCGCTTTCAGTTTCACGCGAATGCTGCCGTCAATCCACGGTTTCTGGTTTGGGAATGTTTTAATCGTTGCTGTGGGTACGACATCGTCAATGCACTTCCTAATGAACTCGCTCACCGAATCAGCATATTCGTCCATGTTGTTGTTGGACGCAATGCGGAACATATTCCAATCCGCGTGATCGAAGCAGTCTTGAAGCGTGGAATCAGATTGGTCGGACCAGCGTTGAACAGACCTGAGCGCGGGAGCTTGTTGCTTTAGTTTCTGTTTGTAGGCTGGAATCAACAAAATGGAGTCGTGGTCAGCTTTTGTGTAGTTTGTGTAAACCTCGTGTTTACCTTCTTTCTTGCATCCACATTACAGTTAACATGTCTGTCAATGGAAAAAACGTAGCACATAGACGATTTTTTTGTGACATAATTCATTGACAAATGTGTCATTGTCTATCTTGTGTATATTCTTATGTATATTTGTATTACTATCTGGGATAAAGTAGCATGTCTCACAGCCAAGGGACATGGCAGGAAGGTTCTGTACAACAGTCTTTCAGGTGAAGTCAGATGTTTTACTAACAGAAAGGGCATAGCAGTAGGCAGTTGACTTGGAGATGGATCCATAAAAATAAGAGAAAGCTTGAATATATGCCTGTCTAGTAAACACGATGGTAATAGCTTATTACATATGTTTACCATTGAGCTGCACTTTAAGAATGACTCGCAAAAAGCATGTTGTATAGTAACCTACATGTAATGGTGGATATACAGGCAGGTTGCTACAACTGGGCAATCAATTCAATACCACTTTCCAGTCCCATGTCAAATGGTGACAGGCGATTAATTTTCTTCCATGTTGTATTTTGGATTTTGCTTAACTTTCTTTCTGTACTTTTCTGACGTTTTCAAATATGTTTTATGTATCAGAGATTAACCAATAAAAGATAGACATTTATTGAAGTTTTCAAACTCCTCATGTTCTCTTCATGGGGTGGTGAATGTGCAGCTGGTGCTTCAGCGGTGGAGATGACTTACCTGGCCTGGGTGACACATTGTCTTCGGCTTCAGGAAGCTTTTTACAGCAGGGTGCACAAATGTTAAGCCCAGGTACCAATGGACCAGAGAGGAAATTTGGAAATAAAATCCAAACCTCTTGATAATGTATCTTATGAATTTTGAAGGGGCCACAGGACCAATGTCTCTGTTTTAATCAATAAACTTTTACTTCGACAATTGTCTTCTCTTTGGCATACAAACGCACCCATGCTTTTCTAGTGACCGCAGAGATTATTCTCCGGCATTTCCTTTAATAGTAATCTGGGCGGTTTTGATTAGCCAGGTGAAGTCAATTTGAATTGACAGAGGAATAAGAGGATCCCCCCTGCATAAAATGTACTGTAACTCTAGAAGTACCAGAGAGTCCACTGAAAACACCTGTGCTTATTCAATACAGTCTATATGGAACAACATATTGAAAATAATGCTGTATCAAAAAGGGAACTTTTGAGATATTCATATTAATATGCTTAATGTTGAACAAATTCATGTGAAAATCTGTATTTCAGAATCTAAACATACTATATTTTAGAGCACGCTATAAGGAATATTATGACCCCATTCTGGCAGCAATAGGCTAGTACCTGGATTGGGTCATACCAACTCACAACTCTCTGAAATACTACAACATTACATAATACAGCGTTACACTCTTAATCGGTGGAATGGCATTCATAGGCTAAATTATCAGCGTAGAACAAAATAGCATATACCCATATAATCCATCAACTCAAAGTAATACAGAGCTCTTTATATTCTCAAATAGCAAACAAGGTGAAACTATACCACTTCGCCAAACTTGGCGCCTCCACTCTGGGCATGAATGTGCAACCAATCTGGTGCGCCCCCTTCCCCTACAGTAGGACCATGAAGAGCATGTCGGATACATCAGAGATAATGTATATAATGACGATATGGTCTTGTCTCTGCCCTAACAACGGGAGTCGTTGTCCCAAAGGCAAGTCTGCTTATCGGTCTGCTTATCGCTGTATTCCTGGGTGGACAGATTTGGACGGGGGTGGGCCCTCTCGCTTCACCTCTTCCTCTCTGTATACAGTAGATTCTAAAGGGGATATTTCCTAGTATGTGGGGGCCTAGTAAGGTACAGTAATAGTGTCCTCATAGCTTGCTTCTGAGAACACATTAAATCACTCTCGGAAACCTTTGTAAAAATGTAAATATGTGTACATTTTTAATTTATTATGTTTTGTTAAAAGGGGATGTTAGGTGCCCTGTTTAAAACAGTGTTTAACTTGACATGTTATAAGTGGCTTTAAAATGCCAGCCGGGGGACTAGCTGCTAAATATTTCAGAACAAACTCATTACTCTAAATGGGATTTTACGAGAGGAGACAGACTGCAGGAGAACTGCTACTGTAGTTATTCTCCGAGTGCTCTTAGTACGTCTGCCCCAGTCATCCCAGTGGCAGCAGTCAAAAATACACTGGGGCTCGTCAACATCTGCTTTCAAAATAAATAATGACTAAAGGAGATCCACTGCTTCTGCCACTAATGAGGCCCTGTGTGGTGACAGTGTGAACCTGACACTCTCCCTCAGCTCTCACGTGTACCACACACACACACACACACACACACAGGCATTGATGCACATCCGGTATGCCACATTATCATCACCAGCCTCTGCCACACACACGCACACACTCTCTCGCTCTCTGTCTCTCTCTCACACACTCTCTCCTCGTGTAATTACACAGTCGAGTTCCTAATCCGCCGATGGAAAACCGACACCTCTCCAGAAGCCACTCTATAAACTCTCCCAGACAGAGCGTATGCAGGATGATGATGGGTAGAGAGAGCAAGAGAAAGAGAGAAAATTGAAAGAAAAGAGGAAATAACAAATACAATCTTAACTGCAAAGACTGTCAATTGAAGAAAAGTAGACTTGTCCAGCTGGACAGGACTCCCTTTGTGCGGATAAATGAATGTTGAGCTTTCTGTCTGGCTTGTCAGGGAGTTAGCCTACGTACTGCAGGCTGTTTGGACAGGGATTATTAAAATTACAGCAGATGAATGGGAGAGGAGTATGAGAACCAAATTGACACTGACACTCTCCATTACATTCCACTTGACTCATGGTGACAGTGTTGTAGGGTGGCCCTGCCCCCGAAGAGACTCTTATCAACTGTATGCAAGAATTCCTTTGTGTTGTCTTAGGAGCGCTGCATTATCTCACCAATCCCCATTCTATCACACTTCTGCGATACAGAGGTTCTGTTGTCTTTAAATCCTGTAGGTCTGATATCTGTTTAGAAGTTAACTCATGCGTAATGCTATTGGTCAATACCCCAGATTTTGAATCCCAAAACTCATATGCTTATAAAAGGGTCTTAGGTTCATTCTCTCTCTATTTTGTTCCTGACCTGCGCTGCTGAAATACAGCCTTTCTTTTTCTCTCCACCCCAAGGACTCTTGGGGCATGGCCTTCCTGGCTATGATTTCTCTCTCTTCCTCTCTGATCATGCTTTGAATAATTCTTTGTAATGCTTGATAATGCTTTGTAACTTAAAATTTGCCTTGTATAATGTAACCATTCATTTTACAAAGTAATTAAATACACATGTATTTAGTGCAGCGTAGTGCAGACAGTCTGAATTCCGAAGCATTGGTTGATAAGCACATATCTGTCACGCCCTGACCGTGTTATGTCTCTATTTTGGTTTGGTCAGGGCGTGAGTTGGGGTGGGTATTCTATGTTCTATGTTTTCTATTTCTTTGTGTTTGGCCGGGTGTGGTTCTCAATCAGAGGCAGCTGTCTGTCGTTGACTCTGATTGAGAACCATACTTAGGTAGCCCTTTTTTCCACCTGTCTTTGTGGGAAGTTAACTTTGTTTGATGGCACATAGCCTTAAGCTTCACGGTTTGTTTTGGTATGGTTTATTGTTTTGTTCGGCGTCATTCTTGTCTTTTTCCCTAAAAAAATAAAATGTACGCTCACCACGCTGCACCTTGGTCGTCTCCTTTCAACAGCCGTGACAATATCTTTCTAGTTTCTGTTCTTGGGCAGAATACAAGGACACAGGTGCAGCTGGTTTGCAACACAGGATTATACTATCCAAGAACAGGAGATGATAATAGGACAGTTTCACAAGGTTAGTTAGATACTCAGTTATGTAGATGCATACAATTAAAATGTTCCCATTACACGCCTCCCTTTTGTTAATTCCTTAACAATAATTGTATAAATGTTAAATGTAGCAAGCATCTAAAGGCATCATATCCTGTATTCCACCAATTCTTCCATGTAAGTCTTTAACCATTCACACATCATATGAAATTCTAACTTGCCAGTTTCTGCTAATGATTAGGTATAACACAGATATAATACAGCCAAGTGGATCTTTTCTCAAGAAAGCGTTTTCTCCGGCTGTGGCTGCTTAGGAGAGAGCACCTGGCAACCACAGAGACTGGGCGTTCAGCCAATATTCCACTCCCACTGAGCCGACATTGTGAGAGCAAACCTCTGTCTACAACAGGCACATTTCCAAGCATGCAACAGGTCAAACATGTATGATGAGTGTGTGATACTGCAAAGAGAAAGAGACACAGTATTTGTGACATTTACACGTCTATCAAAAAGGAGGTATTTATTCTAAAATCTTAAACTCAAACGAAAAAAGTCCCAGGAAACCACAGTGTGCTTAACTCTTATTCCATTAACCCTACTGGTAAATACTTTAACAAGGCACAGTACCACTCAATCCTGTGTGTTCTTCTCCTCCTCAGAGTAGAATGGCATCTTATGAAAAAACTAGTAGTGGGTAATGACAATTTTGGTCAAATCACGTGGGCGTATTGGTTCGGTCCTCATGGCAGGTAAAACCTTTTCCAAAGCACATAAACCATGTTTTGGTCCCCCAGGTAAATAGGGGGAAGCGGTATGGTCCCCCAGGTAAATAAGGGTAAACGGTATGATCCCCCAGGTAAATAGGGGTAAGCAGTACGATCCCCAAGGTAAATAGGGGTAAGCAGTACGATCCCAGAGGTAAATAAGGGTAAGCAGTACGATCCCCCAGGTAAATAGGGGTAAGCAATGCGATCCCCCAGGTAAATAGGGGTAAGCAGTGCGATCCCCCAGGTAAATAGGGGTAAGCAGTGCGATCCCCCAGGTAAATAGGGGTAAGCAGTATGCTCCCCCAGGTAAATAGGGGTAAGCATTACGATCCCCCAGGTAAATAGGGGTAAGCAGTGCGATCCCCCAGGTAAATAGGGGTAAGTAGTGCAATCCCCCAGGTAAATAGGGGTAAGCAGTGCGATCCCCAGGTAACTAGGGGTAAGCAGTATGATCCCCAGGTAAATAGGGGTAAGCAGTACAATCCCCCAGGTAAATAGGGGTAAGCAGTACGATTCCCCCAGGTAAATAGGGGTAAGCAGTGCGATCTCCCAGGTAAATAGGGGTAAGCAGTACGATCCCCAGGTAAATAGGGGTAAGTAGTATGATCCACAAGTAAATAGGGGTAAGCAGTATGATCCACAGGTAAATAGGGGTAAGCAGTGCGATCCCCCAGGTAAATAGGGGTAAGCAGTATGATCCCCAGGTAAATAGGGGTAAGCAGTACAATCCCCCAGGTAAATAGGGGTAAGCAGTACGATCCCCCAGGTAAATAGGGGTAAGCAGTGCGATCTCCCAGGTAAATAGGGGTAAGCAGTACGATCCCCAGGTAAATAGGGGTAAGTAGTATGATCCACAGGTAAATAGGGGTAAGCAGTATGATCTACAGGTAAATAGGGGTAAGCAGTACAATCCCCCAGGTAAATAGGGGTAAGCAGTACGATCCCCCAGGTAAATAGGGGTAAGCAGTGCGATCTCCCAGGTAAATAGGGGTAAGCAGTACGATCCCCAGGTAAATAGGGGTAAGTAGTATGATCCACAGGTAAATAGGGGTAAGCAGTAAGATCCACAGGTAAATAGGGGTAAGCAGTGCGATCCCCCAGGGAATTAGGGGTAAGCAGTAGGATAACCCAGATGAATAGGGGTAAGCAGTATGATCTCCCAGGTAAATAGGGGTAAGCAGTATATTCCTCAGGTAAATAGGGGTAAGCAGTATGATCCCCCAGGGAATTAGGGGTAAGCAGTATGATCCCCCAGGTAAATAGGGGTAAAAAGTATGATCCCTCAGGTAAATAGGGGTAAGCAGCATGGTCCCCCAGGTAAATAGGGGTAAGCAGTGCGATCCCCAGGTAACTAGGGGTAAGCAGTATGATCCCCAGGTAAATAGGGGTAAACAGTACAATCCCCCAGGTAAATAGGGGTAAGCAGTAGGATAACCCAGATAAATAGGGGTAAGCAGTATGATCTCCCAGGTAAATAGGGGTAAGCAGTATATTCCTCAGGTAAATAGGGGTAAGCAGTATGATCCCCCAGGGAATTAGGGGTAAGCAGTATGATCCCCCAGGTAAATAGGGGTAAAAAGTATGATCCCCCAGGTAAATAGGGGTAAGCAGCATGGTCCCCCAGGTAAATAGGGGTAAGCAGTGCGATCCCCAGGTAACTAGGGGTAAGCAGTATGATCCCCAGGTAAATAGGGGTAAACAGTACAATCCCCCAGGTAAATAGGGGTAAGCAGTAGGATAACCCAGATAAATAGGGGTAAGCAGTATGATCTCCCAGGTAAATAGGGGTAAGCAGTATATTCCTCAGGTAAATAGGGGTAAGCAGTATGATCCCCCAGGGAATTAGGGGTAAGCAGTAGGATAACTCAGATAAATAGGGGTAAGCAGTATGATCTCCCAGGTAAATAAGGGTAAGCAGTATGATCCCCCAGGGAATTAGGGGTAAGCAGTGGGATAACCCAGGTAAATAAGGGTAAGCAGTATGATCCCCCAGGTAGATAGGGGTAAATAGTATGATCCACCAGGTAAATAGGGGTAAATAGTATGGTCCCCCAGGTAAATAGGGGTAAGCAGTATGATCTCCCAGGTAAATAGGATAAGCAGTATGGTCCCTCAGGTAAATAGGGGTAAATAGTATGATCCCCAGGTAAATAGGGGTAAAAAGTATTATCCCCCAGGTAAATAGGGGTAAGCAGTATGATTCCCAGGTAAATAGGGGTAAATAGTATGATCCCCCAGGTAAATAGGGGTAAGCAGTATGAGCCCCAGGTAAATAAGGGTAAGCAGTATGATCCCAAGGTAAATAGGGTTATGCAGTATGATCCCCCAGGTAAATAGGGTTATGCAGTATGATCCCCCAGGTAAATAGGGGTAAGCAGTATGATTCCCAGGTAAATAGGGGTAAATAGTATGATCCCCCAGGTAAATAGGGGTAAGCAGTATGATCCCCAGGTAAATAAGGGTAAGCAGTATGATCCCAAGGTAAATAGGGTTATGCAGTATGATCCCCCAGGTAAACAGGGTTATGCAGTATGATCCCCCAGGTAAATAGGGGTAAGCAGTATGATTCCCAGGTAAATAAGGGTAAGCGGTATGATCCCCAGGTAAATAAGGGTAAATAGTATGATCCCCCAGGTAAATAGGGGTAAATAGTCTGATCCCCCAGGTATATAGGGGTAAGCAGTATGATCCCCCAGGTACATAGGGGTAAGTAGTATGATCCCCCAGGTAAAGAGGGGTAAATAGTATGATTCCCCAGGTAAATAGGGGTAAATAGTATGATCCCCCAGGTAAAGAGGGGTAAATAGTATGATCCCCCAGGTAAAGAGCGGTAAATAGTCTGATCCCCCAGGTATATAGGGGTAAATAGTATGATCCCCCAGGTAAAGAGGGGTAAATAGTATGATCCCCCAGGTAAAGAGGGGTAAGCAGTATGATCCCCCATGTAAAGATTAACATATATACACATCCCCCTTTTGACTGATAGTCCAAACTATTTGACAGTATTGCAAGGTAGGGAAAAGCCACTGGAGAGAGTACAGGGAGGACTGTCGTGCCCTTCCAGACACCATCAGAGGGGTCACGCGTGCATGTTCGTTGTTAACATTTATTTCCCACTGCATCAGCCCCCTGTTGTAGCAAAGAGACATTAAAGGAAAGAGAGGTGACAGGATCAATGCATGACATCACAAGGAGAGGGGAGGTAGGGGAATCAGTAGGTGCTTTCGCTGTACAGTCTGCAGCAACATCTCCTAGGGAAACAGGGTCACTGTGTTCAGTATGAGCTGCACATTTACAAATTCCAAGTGTGGAGGGCAAGAGTACTGCCTCATGCAGTTCTTTAACCATGTTATGGTGTGCGATTGGTTTACCAGTTGAGGTGAGGAAACCACGATGTTGCCACAGGGTTCCAAAAATGTGACAGACACCAAAAGCGTACTGAGAGTCAGTGTACACTGTGAGGGACTTCCCCTTTCCCAACACACAGGCAAGAATGAGATCACACAGCTCTGCTGCCTGTGCAGAGAAGTGGGAGGGCAGAGAAGAAGTCTGGTTGCCTCAATACTGTGGGTTGTGCACACAGCATAGATGCAACTGGATCACCTGATGAAGAACATTTAGCACAACCATCAACAAAACAGATTAGATCACTGTTAGGAATTGTGTAGATCAGGGAGTGATATACACAAGAGGTCAACCACCTCACTACTGCCATGTTCATCACCATCAGACTGTATGGGGAGTAAGGTTGCAGTTTAAAACAATACATTGTTTCAGAGTAACATGAAACATTGTAAGTAACATATTCTACCAATGTAGCAGCCTTGCGGGGGTGAGATGTGCTGTCCTTGCCTGTGAGATAAGGGAGAAGACAGAATGAGGCACTTGAACAGTTAAGGGCCGCGTAGCTACAATGTCAATACAGGCCAACACTGCCCGTCCGTAGCTGCCGCCACAGAGTGGAGGCAAGGGAGCAGTGCACGCGCAACAGTATCGAGACGTTTAGAGTAGAAACCAACAGGTCTCATCTTACCACCCACAGTTTGTGCCAGTACTGCTGACATAAACCCATTATTTTTCGAAACGAACAAATGGAAAGGTTTGGAGTGATTAGGTAACCTGATCCGCCATGGCCATAGGTTTTAAATGAACGAGATCAGAGAGAGGTTGGACAATTTCAGCGTAATCAATTGACCAAACTCTACAATAGTCAGCCATTTCCAACAGTGACAACATCTGTTCCTTGGTGTTTGATTTAGGAACCTGTAAAACAGCTTTAACCCTGTCTGTAGCTAAGCTTCTGCCCCCTGGTGTGATAACGTGTCCCAAATAGGGATAGCCCCCTTTTTTTCAATTTTCGCCTAAATGACATACCCAAATCTAACTTCATGTAGCTCAGGGCCTGAAGCAAGGATATGCATTTGAAAGGAAACACTTTGAAGTTTGTGGAAATGTGAATTGAATGTAGGAGAATAAAACACAATAGATCTGGTAGATGAAAATACAAAGAAAAAAACCAACCTGTGTTTTTTACCACATCTTTGAAATGCAAGAGAAAGGTCTCTGTTATAGCTATCACTCTGCTTGTAATTCCGATAGTGTCCACAAGATGGCAGCAGTGTATGTGCAAAGTTTCAGATGGATAACTTGGAGTGATCCTGATCCTCAAGACTTTTAGTGTGTCCCCATGTACATTTGGGCAAATCGTGAGAAGACATTTGCATTCATATTCCATTTTCCTGCAAGAATATCGTCAAATCTGTATACTTGGACTTTGATTTAGCTTTCCAAGTATTAGTAGCCATATTATAAGTTCAACATTTGCAAAACAACCAGTTTTCATAACTCTGAATATCCTTATAATTTTTGCCCAAAATAAAAAGGCATGCTGTCGTACAAAGTTAGAAGCTACATTTTACGACATATACATGGTTTCCAGATACTCCCGTAAAGCTCATTAGCTTCCTAGCTAGCTTTGTTTGACCCAGAGTGGTGCTTATTTGACAGATACAGTTGTTCAAGTGATGGCCGCCCACGTCATCAGCATGCCATGAAGGCGTCGCTCTCTGACCAAATATGATGTCCTATAGGATATAATACACCCCTAATGAAATAGTGAAGTCTTGTTACCTTCTAGGATCTCTGAGGAATAGATTCAAATGTGATTTGACTTGTTAAAACAACGTTTAGGGTGACATTTTCACAGATTCCTTTCCTTGCAAATTGAACGAGTGGAAATACAAAATCGATCGTGCATGTTATATGGACTTTTTTAGGACATTAAAAATTATTTTATCTAACAAAACGACACTTCATGTTATCTCTGGTACCCTTTGGATGATAAATCAGAGCAAGATTTCAGAATGTAAGTACACATTTCACCTTCAGAGGTGAATTTATCAAATCTATCGCAGTGGAAAAACAGTTTTGTTGTTAGGAGCTCTCCTCATACAATAGCATGGCATTTTTTTTCAGTAATAGCTACTGTAAATTTGACAGTGCAGTTATATTAACAATAATTTAAGCTTTCAGCCGATATAAAACCCATCTATGTACCGACATTTGTTGTTTCTCTAAAATCTGCGATCTTGACATAACATGCTGAATGATTTACAATTGTCCCGTTGACGGGACACCGATCCTTATTAACAATTTGTTGGACAGGTTGTCATTTATTTTCCGAGGCCTTGTGGCCATTATCAGCTCGAGAATTTAGCAGTGCAACAGTATCAATTTCACATGATTCTCTGTCAGGAGAGCATAGAAGGAGGTCATCAACATACTGAACAAGAGTGTTCTCTTTAGGGGGCACAAATGACAGCAATTTGGCGCTCAATTAATCCTCAAAAATTGCAGGGCTCTCAGCGTAATCTCGCCCAATAGCGCTGTCTTTGAAAAGAAAACGCGAATCAGTACTGAGAATGTGGGTGCACAGAAATGCTAAAAAATGCATTAGCCAAATCAAGAGCTGTAAACCAATTTAAATCTGGCGGGACAGAAGAAAGAGTAGGGACTGGGTTTGGCGCTACTGTTGCCCTGACATACACTGCAACATTAACAGCTCTAAGATCTTGTACCATTCTCCATTCACCAGATGCTTTTCTAACAGGTCAAATTGGCGGTTTGCAAGGTGATGATGTACAGGTGGCAACAGCCCCCCTGATCAACAGAGAGGTCAGGATTTTGCCAACGCCTGCCTCCGCCTCCTTACTCAAGGTGTACTGTGCTTTGTGGGGCCGATATGTGCCTTTAGGAGAGACGGTCACAGGTGTTGCTCCTCTCATCTTCCATATCATCTCCACTGTTGGTTAAGGGCTTGTAAGTAAGCATTTCACGGTAAGGTCTACACTTGTTGTATTCAGTGCATGTGACAAATAAAGTTACATTTGATTTAATATCATATTTATCCTTTGCCCATAAACAGTGCGGAACCTGAGACAACAGTGAGCTGTCAGGGGCAGGCTGGTTAGGTTCAAGGGGAACATGAACAGGAACTTCATTGTCCCCTCTGTGCACATATGTCCTGTGAGTCCTAAGCACAGAGGAGAATTATCTCCCATCTGGCTGAGCCTCTCAGTCTGTTGCCAACCTCACGCCCCTCACTCATGTACCAAATTCTTCCCATCATTCTTCTTGAATGATGACTCACCAGCTTAGTAAAATATCGACTGAGCAATCACTGACCCCCAACTCCTGTGGACGTCAGGCGGGTATTTCTGTTCCCTCATTTGATGAGGAGGAATTTACCCTAGACTCACAGCGCAGTGAGCCTCTGCCGGTAGTTTACCCTCAGAGCCGCAGGTAAACGATATGTCAGTCCCATCTGCAGTGCCAAATTGTGGTGGATATTATAAAATAAGGATATGCTGGATTCCAAGTCAAACTAAGATTCTTTGTTTTTCTGAGCTCAGGGGAATAGCGGAGTTACACAGTGCAGTGCAGACAGTCTGAATTCCGAAACATTGAGTGATAAGCACATATCTTTCTAGTTTCTGTTCTTGGGCAGAATACAAGGACACAGGTGCAGCTGGTTTCAGACACAGGATTATACTATCCAAGAACAGGAGATGATAATAGGACAGTTTCCCAAGGTTAGTTACATACTCAGTTATGTAGATGCATACAATTAAAATGTTCCCATTACACCCACAAACTGTTAGGGCCTACATAAAGCTGTCCCAGCAGCAGAGCTTTCTTTTCAGCACAATGGAGTGAATCCTTACCACCGCTACACCTGGCTATCAGCGGAGCCTTGTCTGGCAGCGAAACAGTTGATTCATCCTCATTTACTGCCTTTAAAAAAATTCTGATACGGTTGACTTGCTTTAACAAATGTGGTTTCTACCGACAATTGAGATGTACAAACTATGGCATAAGGGGACGTATAAGGGCACAGGGCAAGACCCAGATGATATTTATTATAATCTGTCGTGGCTGAATCAGATTTAGCTATGTAACATAGATAGATAAGATGTTATTTTCATCATATGCTTGTGAGATACTTGTCATTAGAATGGGGCCAGAGAGGGGAGAGGTCAGGCTTGTCTTCATATGTCAATGTATATGTTAAACCATGTGACGGGATGGAGTTATTAATTGGGGAACCAGTTAGTTATCTCATACAATGTCTGTACGCCAGTCACTCCCTACTTTTCTCATAGGGGAAAGGAGTTTGGCCGTGTTTGGAACCATTGTATGTCCCCTCTGAGGTTGCCCTTATCTTGACCTAGTATTTGACCTAAGGGGCTCACTGTCTGATTTTGAGTTTGTCCAGGTTTGGGAGTATCTAGAAATGACAATTGATATATGCCATTGGATGAGGTAATGTTTTGGTAGACAGTGAAGTATCAAGCATGAGATTTAAACCTTGTCTTGGGAGATCAAACTGAACGATGATTTATAGCTGATGCTGTCTAGCGATAGGATACTCTTCTTTCGGGTAAAGGATTCTTTGTAAGTTGAGAGGGGTGTATCTTGGCTATAAATGAAACTAAGAATTGTTTTGTAAGGACTCTCAGAGAATTCATTTATAGACACTGAATTGATCTGAGAGTCATTAAAGGGCTTTGGTGAAGCTTGTATATATATTAAAGATGGAATATATAATTTAACTCTGACTTGTGTGTGGTTGGCTCTCTCTCTCTCTTTATTGAGTAATACAGGACATTTCCACGACAAATCCAAGGGGCAGGCAAGAGAATGGTCATGGACAGGCAAAGGATCATAAACAAGGTCAGAGTCCAGGAGGTACAGAGTGGCAGGCTGGCTTGAGGTCAGGGCAGGCAGTATGGTCAGGCAGGCGGGTTCAAAGTCAAGGCAGGCACGGGTCTGGTTGACTTGAAAAACATGCTGGTTGACTTGACAAGACAAACTGGCAACAGACAAACAGGGAACTCCGGAATCAATACCCAGGGACTAATGGGGAAAACGGGTGACACCTGGAGGTGGGTGGAGACAATCACAAAGACAGGTGAAACAGATCAGGGCGTGACAGGACAACGAGTGGGTAAGAGGAAATCCGTCATTTTAATCAAGACATTCATGAGCGAGCTAGGATGGACATAACTATTTAACTATAACTATAACTATTTGTTCATCACTTTTGAAATGAACAGCGAAACAATTCAGAACATGGGCTGTTTTTACAGTTCTCTCTCTACACCAAGTCATAACGCTACAATAAATGAAGGCGGTATATAAGCAGACATGAAAGCACTTACAATATTTGATGATTACGTTTCTCTAAAACAGGCTATAGGCTACATGTGCACCACCTCAGTCAGAGCAGTAGGCTAAGTTATGAGGGGGAAATGGACCAAATAATTAGGGTGAGGCACGTGTGCTACTAACAGCTTACCACACAACATACACTTACTGTATGTATACTGTAGCTAAGAAAGTAATACTATCTCCCTGGCAATTTACATCATTTATGCAGCAGCATACAATACATTTTTGGACTCACCTTGTTGTGCTGTGCTCACTTGAACAGGAAATTGGCATGGCGGTGCTTCCTGTGGGAAAATGTTGTCATCAAACTATGTCATCAAAGTCTGGTATTCTCTGGATTTATGGTGCTTTCAAGACAACTGGGAACTCGAAAACAAACAAGGTTGAATCATTCCAAGTTCCCGACTTGGAATTCCGAGTTGGATCACCGTTCAAAACGTATTTTCTCAGTCGGAGCTCGAGTTCCCAGTTGTCTTGAACGCAGCAGAAGTCATGCTGGATTGACAGCATGGCCAATGTATTCAACCTTTTCTGGCCCATGGTGTTGAATGTTTGCCCTTCACTCCACTGAATAGCAGGTT
Organism: Salvelinus alpinus; assembly: GCF_045679555.1. Classification (NCBI taxonomy): domain Eukaryota; kingdom Metazoa; phylum Chordata; class Actinopteri; order Salmoniformes; family Salmonidae; genus Salvelinus; species Salvelinus alpinus. The sequence goes on from NC_092090.1 coordinate 89,251,647, forward strand.
AGTGATTACTTTGCAACGCTTGTAGTTAGCCCCTGATTCCTTCCAAACCACTCATTGTTGAATTTGCGATTTCCAACTGCATATGACAAGGATTGAAAAAGTTTTGCCAGTAGATTGTCGAATTGATTCATGACGATGACTGCTTGTCTAGCTTGCTAGCTATGATTTTTAAGGTATGATGTTGACATGATCAGTCCAATCAAAGCTCGAGCTCTTCCCCTAGCTCTTCCCGTAGATTTTACGGTGGCGTAATGTCCCCATGAGTGACAGAACACTAAGCCAATCACGGCGCAACTAGAGAACATTACCAACTCCTACGCTCCGTATTTTCCGCTGGCTGTCCCACCACCACAGAAAGCACTGAGCTAGTCTGAAACACTTGCTTTTTTGGAGCTGCTTTACTAAAGAAGCATAAAGGAGACCATGTTTGTATGCGGCTTTATTAACTCAATGATTTTTTTTGTTTTACATTGTTTGCAAACTGATATGCGGCACGTATTAATGCTAAAATAACATGCAAAACAGACAACAAATATTTATTTATTTTAAATTTTATGAAGCTATCCAGGTGGGGCTCAAAACAGCCCTGAATGACGAGTCGCCACTGTCTATATTTAGATCTCCATTTTCAGACCTTTCTTGATTGCCTAATACTGTAACTCAACTATAGTCTCTTGCATATTGCTAAATCATATTTTTGGAGTCAGATAAATATTTGAATATGATAACTGCTTAGTCTTATTATGGGTCGCATGTAAGGCATACAGTATAGAATATGCATACATATCAAATATTACCCCACTACAGTAGATGGTGACCCCGACGTGATATATCTTACGGATACTTTGGACTAAATTGGAGTTTATTTCATTAGATTCCCCAATATAAGATTAAACCATGCATGATGGAGAATATGCAAGCAATTGATATTTTTGAGTTATGGCAATTGACGATTATTAATGATTTGTCTCAAAAGCTGTTTAAAAAAGGCATGAATGTATAATATGCATACATATCAAATATTTCCCCACTACACTGTTCATATGGGCCGAGCCCCTCCACAATTGGCTGTTTAGGATGTGTTATTCACATAGCGGGCTTGAGATTGAAGTGCGCAGAGATGGATTGTTTATTTAAAGCCTGAGTGAAGAGACCCCTTTCTAGTTAGTTATTTATTTACATATTCTTTATGTTAACTGGTTGTAGTGTCACTGGCTGATAATACTCAGAGGCTATGCATTTTGATCAGGGGTCCCTCTACTGTAAGTGGAACAGAAGAGAGGGAAAGGGAGGGATGAGGCGGAACATTTTATTGTTGGTGATAAGTTGCCTCTTGTTTCAGGTGCAGTTGATTTACGGCTCCTGATAACAATCTTGTTTGAGGAGAAATCAAATTACAATGTCTCATATGTTGTGCTGGTGGCGGCCGTGCGCGCGTGTGTGCGTGTGCGTGTGCGTGTGTGTGTGTAAGAAGATCTAGTCCATCCATGGGTTGTTGTTGCATTCATTATTTACTGAATGCATAATGCATTCAATAGGAGCTATACAATAGTTTTTCATTTATACATTTTTTTAAGAAACACATCCATTGAAACAAAATATTTCTCATCTGTGATACTGTGAATGTCTTGTGTGAGCAAGTATCTTCTCCTTTATTCTCCATTCATTGTCACTCTCCTTTTTCTCCCTCCCTCTCTCTGTGTTCCAGGCAGGATGGAGTGGCAGGGGGCCCTTCCTCAGGATCATGCCTTCGTAGAGCTCTTGCTTCCTGGGCTTCCCAGAGAGCTGGACATTCAACAGCTGCTCAAAAACACATAGGGCAAAGTCAAGCTCAATGCCTGCAGGTCAGTATCTCTTAGAACCGCTATAACTAGGACTCAGAGTTTGTCCAGGGCCCGTATTCACCAATTGTCTGATCTAGGATCAGGTCCCCCCTCTTATTCTTAATGATTTAAAAGTCTAAACTGATTCTAGATCATTACTGAGATGCTTTATGAATATGGGCTCTGGTCAGGTTATGTGGTCAGGTGAAACTCCCGGCCCTAATGCTTCTATTGGACTGTGAGCACAGCCAGCGAAGGTTCTATGCAGCAGAGGATGTGGTCAGAGTTGGGCACTATGCCATCTGGTGGAATGAGCAGTATTCTTGGTAGAGAAAGGAGCTTGTCATCCCGAGAAGCTTTGTTGGTTGATGCGGTTGCCCAGAGGATCCATCTATGCCACACTGAGGTTCTCTTACTGTCAAAGTCCTTCTGACAGGAGGTGAAACTCGAGAGTTTGGACACACACGCACGCACATACACACACACACACACAGGCATAAATAAGCGGACAGACAGGGACACACACATACACACACAAGCATACACACACACACTCACACACAGGCACGCAGACAGACGGGACACTGGCACGCAAGCACACAGTCGCGCACACATGCACAAATTTACACACACATTCAGTTTTGAGCTGACATGTCCCAATTCTTGTCCTTGTGCTCCTCTGTGTAGATGGGCACATTTGAAGTGGAGTCCCAGACTGAATAATGTGTTGTGTTCAATACATTAACATTGAGAAGAGGGTCATTCCACCTCAAAATGCACAAGAAATGGGATTTAGACACCCACCATTGTTCTGAAATAGTTTCTGTAGTTAGTAACAGATACGATTCCTGAAACATTATTATGATCTCTAAGAAATTTAGCTAATTCATTGCACCCAAATCGGACAATTTAAACGTGTAGGATTCAGATAATATTCTATAAATGTACCCAACATCCGATTTGGACCAAACGTCTTCCTAACAATGACTAAGACACAAAGGAATCCCCCCCAAAAGAATGTAAAAGCCACCCACGGACCCCCCCCAGACCAATCCCACCCCAACAACCAATATACAGTATCAGTTCTCTGTGTTTGACAAGTATTATGAAGCTGCGGCTTGGAGTATTGCTTCGCTTGCATTATTTACCTTAAAGTAGTGGGAAAGTACCAGGTTTTGACCACTAGATGTCACTGTTCCTGCTATGCAACCACACTCTTTTATCAATTTTGCTGGTCTCTTGTGTTTATTAATTAGATCACAACATTTCCTTTGCAACTTTGGGTAGCAAAAAACAAACATATTTGGCTCATTATGAAAATGTACAGATATTACAGGTGAATTTGAGGAGTGAGTGGTTTTTAAAACGCTCTTCGTTTACATTTAGATATTTTGTGAGCTTCAAGACAATTCCGTCTAAAAACATCACGAAGCAGAGACTTCAAGCCTTAGAAAATTCACTAATCTCAATGTGCCCTTTACAATGAAGAGATCTTTCTCCAATCCATATGAAAGAACATGCTTTTACAGCAATAATGCAGATAAATATCCTCTGATTGACTGTCTCCCTTTTATTGTGTTTCAATACTGATACCCATTCAGAGTATTCCATCCATTTATGACACAGCATGATAACTATATCTGCTTATAGTAAAGGAGTGAATCTTAACTTAAGATATGTGCCTGTCTGGACTGTTATGCCAATCTAGCATAGACAGTTTAAGCATACATTTTAATCATATCCCATCTTGGGATTTATACATGAAAGGGAACGTTACAGCTACTTTTCTCACCACATACCACTGACTCTTTTTGAGGTGTGTGAACAACACTTTGATGGCAACCTGTGCTCCAATATTACCACATTATTCTTGTCCCCCCGCATGGGCTGGCTAGACAGGCCACCCTATATTATGTCTGTCGGTCTCTTTCCTTCGTTCTCTCTCTCTTTGAAAGCATATGACACCCAGGACAGGGTGACATGGAGGAGACTCTCAATGTTTTGATGGCACATATTGAGAGAGAGAGGAACCAGAGGAGATGGTGCATAGGGAGGGAGGGAGATAGAGAGGACCAGAGGAGATGGGGCATAGGGAGGGAGGGAGATAGAGAGGGACCAGAGGAGATGGGGCATAGGGAGGGAGGGAGATAGAGAGGACCAGAGGAGATGGTGCATAGGGAGGGATGGAGATAGAGAGGACCAGAGGAGATGGGGCATAGGGAGGGAGGGAGATAGAGAGGACCAGAGGAGATGGGGCATAGGGAGGGAGGGAGATGGTGCATAGGGAGGGAGGGAGATAGAGAGGACCAGAGGAGATGGTGCATAGGGAGGGAGGGAGATAGAGAGGGACCAGAGGAGATGGGGCATAGGGAGGGAGGGAGATAGAGAGGACCAGAGGAGATGGTGCATAGGGAGGGATGGAGATAGAGAGGACCAGAGGAGATGGTGCATAGGGAGGGAGGGAGATAGAGAGGGACCAGAGGAGATGGGGCATAGGGAGGGAGGGAGATAGAGAGGGACCAGAGGAGATGGGGCATAGGGAGGGAGGGAGATAGAGAGGACCAGAGGAGATGGTGCATAGGGAGGGAGGGAGATAGAGAGGGACCAGAGGAGATGGGGCATAGGGAGGGAGGGAGATAGAGAGGACCAGAGGAGATGGGGCATAGGGAGGGAGGGAGATAGAGAGGACCAGAGGAGATGGTGCATAGGGAGGGAGGGAGATAGAGAGGGACCAGAGGAGATGGGGCATAGGGAGGGAGGGAGATAGAGAGGACCAGAGGAGATGGTGCATAGGGAGGGATGGAGATAGAGAGGACCAGAGGAGATGGGGCATAGGGAGGGAGGGAGATAGAGAGGACCAGAGGAGATGGGGCATAGGGAGGGAGGGAGATAGAGAGGACCAGAGGAGATGGTGCATAGGGAGGGAGGGAGATGGAGGACCAGAGGAGATGGTGCATAGGGAGGGAGGGAGATAGAGAGGGACCAGAGGAGATGGGGCATAGGGAGGGAGGGAGATAGAGAGGACCAGAGGAGATGGTGCATAGGGAGGGATGGAGATAGAGAGGACCAGAGGAGATGGTGCATAGGGAGGGATGGAGATAGAGAGGACCAGAGGAGATGGTGCATAGGGAGGGATGGAGATAGAGAGGACCAGAGGAGATGGTGCATAGGGAGGGAGGGAGATAGAGAGGACCAGAGGAGATGGTGCATAGGGAGGGATGGAGATAGAGAGGACCAGAGGAGATGGGGCATAGGGAGGGATGGAGATAGAGAGGACCAGAGGAGATGGTGCATAGGGAGGGATGGAGATAGAGAGGACCAGAGGAGATGGTGCATAGGGAGGGATGGAGATAGAGAGGACCAGAGGAGATGGTGCATAGGGAGGGATGGAGATAGAGAGGACCAGAGGAGATGGTGCATAGGGAGGGATGGAGATAGAGAGGACCAGAGGAGATGGTGCATAGGGAGGGATGGAGATAGAGAGGACCAGAGGAGATGGTGCATAGGGAGGGATGGAGATAGAGAGGACCAGAGGAGATGGTGCATAGGGAGGGATGGAGATAGAGAGGACCAGAGGAGATGGGGCATAGGGAGGGAGGGAGATAGAGAGGACCAGAGGAGATGGTGCATAGGGAGGGATGGAGATAGAGAGGACCAGAGGAGATGGTGCATAGGGAGGGATGGAGATAGAGAGGGACCAGAGGAGATGGTGCATAGGGAGGGAGGGAGATAGAGAGGACCAGAGGAGATGGTGCATAGGGAGGGAGGGAGATAGAGAGGACCAGAGGAGATGGGGCATAGGGAGGGAGGGAGATAGAGAGGACCAGAGGAGATGGGGCATAGGGAGGGAGGGAGATAGAGAGGACCAGAGGAGATGGGGCATAGGAAGGGAGGGAGATAGAGAGGACCAGAGGAGATGGTGCATAGGGAGGGATGGAGATAGAGAGGGCCAGAGGAGATGGTGCATAGGGAGGGAGGGAGATAGAGAGGGCCAGAGGAGATGGTGCATAGGGAGGGAGGGAGATAGAGAGGACCAGAGGAGATGGTGCATAGGGAGGGAGGGAGATAGAGAGGACCAGAGGAGATGGGGCATAGGGAGGGAGGGAGATAGAGAGGACCAGAGGAGATGGGGCATAGGGAGGGAGGGAGATAGAGAGGACCAGAGGAGATGGGGCATAGGGAGGGAGGGAGATAGAGAGGACCAGAGGAGATGGTGCATAGGGAGGGATGGAGATAGAGAGGGCCAGAGGAGATGGTGCATAGGGAGGGATGGAGATAGAGAGGGCCAGAGGAGATGGTGCATAGGGAGGGAGGGAGATAGAGAGGACCAGAGGAGATGGTGCATAGGGAGGGAGGGAGATAGAGAGGGCCAGAGGAGATGGTGCATAGGGAGGGAGGGAGATAGAGAGGGCCAGAGGAGATGGTGCATAGGGAGGGAGGGAGATAGAGAGGGCGAAAGAGAGATGGATAAATCTAGCTACATTTCAGCTCTTTCATCCTTTGTGCTGCTGTGAGGGCGAGGACAGACGATGAGGGACAGGCTAAATGTGGCGGCTGAACAAAGCCTCTCACTCTAGCACCATTAGCCTAGCGTCTGTGTCTCATCCCCCGTTTTTTCACCCTCTTTTTTGGGGTGCGGACGGGGGGGGTGGGAATGAAATAAATAAAGATTCCACATCTTGAAACGAAAACCCTTTGGTAGGTAATTCAAGGCTTATTACTGAAGGCCAAACCATTGTTCTGCCTTCTAAACATTAAAGGCTTATTTTGTGTTCCTGTGGAGATGGGAGAGGGATAACCATTATGAGAACAAAGGGAATGGGGAATTGGGCAAAAAATAAGGCGATCCCCACTCAGTCTGCACCTCTGGTCGGTCAGCCTTGGACTCATTTCAGCCCATTTGAGGCTCCACTCAAATAGTACTTCCACCAGGGTGGGCCTCTGTCACACACGTGCACACACAGTCACACACACACCTGCTGCCTAATCTACTTATCAGTGTCTGGGACAAGTTATGGAAGGAAGAGAGTAAGGGGATGCAGGATGACGAGGGGAGAGAGCGAGAAAGAGAGAAAGAAAGAAAGAGAGTGAGCTGCCACTGCCCCGATCCCATGAAGGAAGTCATTAACCAGTGTGTGGGTCAGACTGGCTGGCCTGCTCCCATGAAGGAAGGCTTTAACCAGTGTGTGGGTCAGACTGGCTGGCCTGCTCCCATGAAGGAAGACTTTAACCAGTGTGTGGGTCAGACTGGCTGGCCTGCTCCCATGAAGGAAGACTTTAACCAGTGTGTGGGTCAGACTGGCTGGCCTGCTCCCATGAAGGAAGACTTTAACCAGTGTGTGGGTCAGACTGGCTGGCCTGCTCCCATGAAGGAAGACTTTAACCAGTGTGTGGGTCAGACTGGCTGGCCTGCTCCCATGAAGGAAGACTTTAACCAGTGTGTGGGTCAGACTGGCTGGCCTGCTCCCATGAAGGAAGACTTTAACCAGTGTGTGGGTCAGACTGGCTGGCCTGCTCCCATGAAGGAAGACTTTAACCAGTGTGTGGGTCAGACTGGCTGGCCTGCTCCCATGAAGGAAGACTTTAACCAGTGTGTGGGTCAGACTGGCTGGCCTGCTCCCATGAAGGAAGGCTTTAACCAGTGTGTGGGTCAGACTGGCTGGCCTGCTCCCATGAAGGAAGGCTTTAACCAGTGTGTGGGTCAGACTGGCTGGCCTGCTCCCATGAAGGAAGGCTTTAACCAGTGTGTGGGTCAGACTGGCTGGCCTGCTCCCATGAAGGAAGGCTTTAACCAGTGTGTGGGTCAGACTGGCTGGCCTGCTCCCATGAAGGAAGGCTTTAACCAGTGTGTGGGTCAGACTGGCTGGCATGCTCCCATGAAGGAAGGCTTTAACCAGTGTGTGGGTCAGACTGGCTGGCCTGCTCCCATGAAGGAAGACTTTAACCAGTGTGTGGGTCAGACTGGCTGGCCTGCTCCCATGAAGGAAGGCTTTAACCAGTGTGTGGGTCAGACTGGCTGGCCTGCTCCCATGAAGGAAGGCTTTAACCAGTGTGTGGGTCAGACTGGCTGGCCTGCTCCCATGAAGGAAGGCTTTAACCAGTGTGTGGGTCAGACTAGCTGGCCTGCGCCCATGAAGGAAGGCTTTAACCAGTGTGTGGGTCAGACTGGCTGGCCTGCGCCCATGAAGGAAGGCTTTAACCAGTGTGTGGGTCAGACTGGCTGGCCTGCTCCCATGAAGGAAGGCTTTAACCAGTGTGTGGGTCAGACTGGCTGGCCTGCTCCCAGCTCTCAGATGTCAGAGATTTGCCTAAGAGCTGTTCCCTAATTGAAGGAGATAGGCTGGCTACGGGCCCGGCTCCCCAAATTGAAATGCTGTAATCCATTATGTTTCATCAAATGGGACACATTAGAGGCCAGCAGGAAAAGGTCTCTAATGAAGTGTCAGCGCAGGCCAAGGGCCGCCGACGCCTTTCAGCAAGTGGCTTACACTAGTCGCCTGCCAATCTATCTCCTAGTTATATCTCTGTGTGTGTGTGTGTGTGTGTGTGTGTGTGTGTGTGTGTGTGTGTGTGTGTGTGTGTGTGTGTGTGTGTGTGTGTGTGTGTGTGTGTGTGTGTGTGTGTGTGTGTGTGTGTGTGTGTGTGTGTGTGTGTGTGTGTGTGTACCTTAAACATGAATGTGTTGATATGTATCATCATTGGTCTGCATACGTGTCTGTGTGTGTGTGCTCGTGTGTGTGTGTGTGTGTGTGTGTGTGTGTGTGTGTGTGTGTGTGTGTGTGTGTGTGTGTGTGTGTGTGTGTGTGTGTGTGTGTGTGTGTGTGTGTGTGTGTGTGTGTGCGGTCTCTGTGGCAAGGTTGAGGGCACTAAGTGGGCCACAGGCAGGACGAGGGAGGATCCATTTTCAGGCTGTTCATTGAACCCCATTCACTCTCATTCTAGTGTAGAATAGGGCCCTTTGATGGGGCAGATATTTGGTTCCCAGGTGGCCAGTCTGGTTTGGAGCTGGGGATTATTTGAAAGGGAAAGGGATCTCTTCCTGACCTTTCTCTGCTCTCCTCTCCCTGGAGCGCGACAGACAGCCCACCCACACTAAATTAATTTTGACAAGGAACTTAAGATAAAGTCAAAGCACTGACTAATCACAGGATTGGGCTTCTGTAAGTCACAGAGCTGTGAAATGTACCATCATATTTTTTTAAAGCCATCCGATCACTCCTTTCTTTGGGGAGAGAGGGTGGGGAGGAGGGGTGGTGGTGGCTACAGGCTGGCTTGCGATGTCTTTCTATAGCCCAATCTGAAAAACAATTAGATTTCGTTTGGGTGAGTAAGGAGTAAGGGAGATGATTGACATGTTTGAGATACCCTAAAGAAACCTCTTCTCCACTCATCTCTCAGCTTTTTGTTCAGCTTTAACTTAGTGGTCCTCTCCACCTCTGCTCTGTCCGTTTAATATTTTCACATGGAGAATTGACCGGCGTTCTTTTCTGTATCTTCAATTTTTTGCCAAACTGTTTGTTTCTTTCTCTGTCCAGCTTTTTCTTTATCTCTCTCTATCTCTCTGCATTAGCTGTCTTTATCTCTCTGCATTAGCTGTCTCTATCTCTCTGCATTAGCTGTCTCTATCTCTCTGCATTAGCTGTCTCTATTTCTCTGCATTAGCTGTGTCTATCTGCCTGCATTAGCTGTCTCTATCTCTCTGCATTAGCTGTCTCTATCTCTGCATTAGCTGTCTCTATCTCTCTGTATTAGCTGTCTCTATCTCTCCACATTAGCTGTCTCTATCTCTCCACATTAGCTGTCTCTATCTCTCTGTATCAGCTGTCTCTATCGCTCTGCATTATCTGTCTCTATCTCTCTGCATCATCTGTCTCTACCTCTCTGCATTAGCTGTCTCTACCTCTCTGCATTAGCTGTCTCTATCTCTCTGCATTAGCTGTCTCTACCTCTCTGCATTAACTGTCTCTATCTCTCTGCATTAGCTGTCCCTTTCTCTCTGTATCAGCTGTCTCTATCTCTCTGCATTAGCTGTCTCTATCTCTCTGCATTATCTGTCTCTACCTCTCTGCATTAGCTGTCTCTATCTCTTTGCGTTAGCTGTATCGATCTCTCTGCATTAACTGGCGCTATCTCTCTGCAGCTTGTGAGCTGTGTGCAGTGAAAGTAATTGTGGTTGAGGCTAATCCCATAGAGTTGATTAATTTGCAGGTAGTTCCCACACCTCGGGGCTAAAGGTGGGGCATTGTGGAGAGCTGGGAGGGGAGGACTCCTTCACATAGTCCACACACCCTGAGTTCACCCCCCAGTCTGGCAGGTGGCACACACACATTCAATCAAACTAAATCCTACAGTGAACCTTCAAAGCTGTAATGAGCAGAAAAGAGAGATGAGAGAGGGGTGGGAGAGAAGTAGGGGATGTGTGTGTGTGTGCGTGTCGTGTGCGTGTGAGCGTGTCGTGTGTGTGTGCGTGTCGTGTGAGCGTGTCGTGTGAGTGTGTCGTGTGCGTGTGTGCGTGTGTGCGTGTGCGTGTGGCTGTGTATGGCCATATGTGTTTACGTGTGTTCGCCCCGGCGTCTTTCTACACTTCCGGTCTAAAGGTTTAGAACACCTACTCATTCAAGGGTTTTTCTTTATTTGTGCTATTTTCTACAATGTAGAATAATATTGAAGACATCAAATCTATGAAATAACACATATGGAATCATGTAGTAACCAAAAAAGTGTTAAACAAATCAAAATATATTTGAGATTTGAGATTCTTCAAATAGCCACCCTTTGCCTTGATTACAACTTTGAACTCTTGGCATTCACTCAAGCAGCTTCACCTGAAATGCTTTTCCAACAGTCTTGAAGGAGTTTCAACATATGCTGAGCACTTCCAGGAAAAGCAACCAACAACTGCTCAGCATATGTGGGAACTCCTTTGAGAATTTTATGAAATAATTCCAGGTGAAGCTGGTTGAAAGAATGCCAAGAGTGTGCAAAGCTGTCATTAAGGCAAAGGGTGGCTATTTGAAGAATCTCAAATCTCAAATATATTTTGATTTGTTTAACACTTTTTTGTTTACTACATGATTCCATATGTGTTATTTCATAGTTTTGATGTCTTCGCTATTATTCTACAATGTAGAAAATAGTGCAAATAAAGAAAAACCCTTGTATGAGTAGGTGTTCTAAATCTTTTGACCGGTACTGAATATAAAGAGGGAAACAGAGAGGTGTGGGAGTAAAATGGTGTGTTTCGATGGAGTTGAGGAGGCAGACTGAAGGCCCAGATGGAAGCTCATTTAAGACCCGCTGTATGAGTAAAGCCCCGGGGGGGGCCCAGAACACACATTCACATTTACGACTAACATCAAATAGACTGACTTTATCTGCCTCTCATATCACTCACATTAGACCATTCACACAGTAATAGTAACAGCTAGAAATGTGGGCTAAAACAAATGTCAGACGTATTTGATTTGGTTGGTAGAGTGGAACTAGTGATTTCTTGTTCTGTGTTGTATAGAGAGCAATAGTAATGACATCTTTTTGTAGACACTAACGGAGGCTAACTCCGCCATGCCTCGTTGGCCAAAGCCTATGGGGAAATTAATGTTTTTTTTAGGGCTTCTGGATAAACGCCGAAAATAAGGTCTGTAGTAAACACAGGCTGAGGAGATCTTATACGTTTTGTTCTATGATATAATCTTCATCAGCTATTTTGAAGCATTTATGTAATCAAAAGAAGCACATAAAGGCTTCATAATTCATACAGGTCATGTTAACTGACTGATATTATCTCACAGAAGAAAACATATAAGATATTCTAAGCCTGTGTTAACATTAGACCTGATTTTCGGGCCATTATTCCAAAACCCCATTCTTTCCCTATTGACTTCCCCCATGGGAATGGCAGAACAAACCAGAAGTAACTGGTTTTTAGGACGACAAGGTTTCCAGTCCTATTGCTTTATTTGGTGGATCAAACCATGCGTACTCAGGGATATGCTGACTAGATTATTATGCACAAGAAAACCTTTCTCTCGATTTAATTTGATCCTGTCATACTTGAACCCTGTGACCTCCAAGATAAGGCCATAGAAGTCATACAATAAATAAAAAAAACAGCAATTAAAATGCTATCAGCGTTTCTCACACAAGCTGTTAGTGACAGGAGTTAGTTGGAGCTAGTGTTGTGTTACAACTAGCTCTGGGTGATCATTCTCCTGACTGGGAGAGTTTCAGTTCCCTCCAACACAACCTATCACCACTCTGATGTCCTCTGTGGTTTCACAAACACTCCACCACTACCCCGAAGTATTCGGGCTTTCTGTCAGTCAGCAACTTAGCATCAAATAAATAATTAAATATTCTGTGTATACAGTATGTTTATATAGAGCTTTCCTCTGGCCAACTAAAAGCAACTCTGTGCAGTATTCAATCCACAGCGATTTAGATACAGATCGTTAAAGTCTATAATGTTTTATGCCTCACGTTTTCCCCCTGGAATGAAAGTGTCATTATTTAATGTGTCATCATTGGAAGACATCTGGATGTGTGCATCATGGTCTGGGAGCGGACAGGAGGCGCTTTATAGGCCTGGGGTGGTGGATGAGCTGGGTGCTAGTAAACTGGTGCTGTTTCCTCTTCTCTCTCTCTCTCTTTTTCCCTCCTTCCCTGCATCCCTCCCTCCCTCCCTCCCTCCCCCACACACACACACACACACACACACACACACACACACACACACACACACACACACACACACACACACACACACACACACACACACACACACACACACACACAGACGAGCGCTAGCATTGATTTGCATGGAAACTACTAAACATGTTGAGCCCGCGGATGTCATTTCTAATCTGTCACATTAAAGGGGAGACAGAATTGCTGATGCAGTCTGTTAATATGGAAGGCCTGCCTGCCTGCGTGTGTGTGTGGCGAGGAGATGAGAGAGACGTGACACTGGGAGACGAGCCTGTATCAGACGTCTGTAACACCACTTCACACCAGACACTCAGTACACACACACTCACACCCAGCTGGGATATATTGATGCCTGTGTTCATTACCGCTGATGTGTCTCTCTCAGGGTTTGGGAATGTGTGTGTGTGTGTGTGCGTGTGTGTGTGTGTGTGTGTGCGCGTGTGCGTGTGCGCGTGTGCGTGTGTGGGGGGGGGATACAGTACTATTATGGGGTATGTGATGGCAGTGACAGTCAGAGGTTTATTGTGAGTGGCATGTCTCTGTCCCTTTCCAGGATTTAGCAGTGTCTGAAGGAACTGCAGGGGAAGATGGCTGAGTCCTGGACGGTGGAGTGTCCGCCCAGCCCCACAGAATGTCTGCTGTGGTTTAACCCACAGAAACCAAGCGCTGTCAGGCCTGTTGCCATGGGATACCAAGAGCTTCTTGACTTCCTGAAAGCTGTGGTAATAATCAGTGGTGTAAAATACTTCAGTAAAAATACTTGAAAGTACAACTTAAGTCGTTTTTATGGGTATCTGTACTTTACTGTGCTATTTATATTTTTGACAACTTTTACTTCACTACATTCCTAAAGAAAATAATTTACTTTTTACTCCATACATTTTCCCTGACACCCAAAATGACTCGTTACATTTTGAATGCTTAGCAGGACAGGAAAATGGTGTAATTTACACACTTATCAAGAGAACATCCCTGGTCATCCCTACTGCCTCTGATCTAGCGGACTCACTGAAACATTAAAACACATGCTTTGTTTGTAATGCCTGAGTGTTGGAGTGTGCCCCTGGCAATCCGTAAATAAATAAAAAAACAAGGAAATGGTAGCGTCTGGTTTGCTTAATATAAGGAATTTGAAATTTGAACTTTTTCTTTTGATACTTAAGTATATTTTAGCAATTATATTTTATTTTGATACTTATGTACACTACCGTTCAAAAGTTTGGGTTCACTTAGAAATGTCCTTGTTTTTGAAAGAAAAGCACATTTTTTGCTGAGTTGCAGAGTTGCAAAGAAAAAGCCATATCTCAGACTGGCCAATAAAAATAAAAGATTAAGATGGGCAAACGAACACAGACACTGGACAGAGGAACTCTGCCTAGAAGGCCAGCATCCCAGAGTCGCCCCTTCAATGTTGAAATTGAGACTGGTGTTTTGGGGGTACTATTTAATGAAGCTGCCAGTTGAGGGGTCTGTTTCTCAATCTAGAAACTCTAATGTACTTGTCCTCTTGCTCAGTTGTGCACCGGGGCCTCCCACTCCTCTTTCTATTCTGGTTAGAGCCAGTTTGCCCTGTTCTGTGAAGGGAGTAGTACACAGCGTTGTACCAGATCTTCAGTTTCTTGGCAATTTCTCACATGGAATAGCCTTCATTTTTCAGAACAAGAATAGACTGACGAGTTTCAGAAGAAAGGTCTTTACTTCTGGCCATTTTGAACCCACAAATGCTGATGCTCCAGATACTCAACCAGTCTAAACAAGGCCAGTTTTATTGCTTCTTTAATCAGAACAACAGTTTTCAGCTGTTGTAACATAATTGCAAAAGGGTTTTCTAATGTGATCAATTTGCCTTTTAAAATGCTAAACTTGGATTAGCTAACACAACATACCATTTGAACACAGGAGTGATGTTTGCTGATAATGGGCCTCTGTACGCCTATGTAGATATTCCATAAGAAATCTGCCATTTCCCGCTACAATAGTCATTTATAACATTAACAATGTCTACACTGTATTTCTGATCAATTTGATGTCATTTTAATGGACAAGAAACGTGCTTCTCTTTCAAAAACAAGCACATTTCTAAGTGACCCCAAACTTTTGAAAGGTAGTGTATATTTAAATCCAAATATTATTTGACTTTTACTCAATTAGGATTTTATTCGGTGACTTTCACTTTTCCTTGAGTCATTTTCTATTAAGGTATCTTTACTTTTACTCAAGTATGACAGTTGTGTACTTTTTCCAGCACTGATAATAAGACTTGAGGATGAGAGGGGGTGTGAACTTAAAATGCACAACGATATGTATTTCACTAGTGTGCTAAAATGTTCTTCCCACCTCTACAAGTAAATGTAATCAGTTAACTTTAATTCTGAGCATTGCATTTTTTTGTTGCAAAAACCCATAACTGATCAATCTGATGAAAAAGGTGTGTTGATCGTATTGATACCTCCGGGATGACAGCGCTCGGGAGAGCCATGAGGTGTGGGACGAGGTGGGGCTCCATCTGCTGGACAGACTGTCCTCTCCCCGTCCCTCAGCGTATCCACTGCCTGCAGTAGCTCTTCTTCCTCTACCTGAACACTGTGTCCTGGAAACCGGATGCCATGACGGAGAGAGTGTGAGAATACACTGAAAGACAACAGCTCAGCAGCGGCAAGGGGAGGAAGACACACACACTAAGAGAGACACATCAGCGGTAATGAACACAGACATCAATATATCCCAGCTGGGTGTGAGTGTGTGTGTACTGAGTGTCTGGTGTGAAGTGGTGTTACGGACGTCTGATACAGGTGCGTCTCCCAGTGTCACGTCTCTCTCATCCCCTCGCCACACACACACAGGCACGCAGGCAGGCAGGCCTTTCATATTAACAGAGCACAGTAAGGACCAAGGCTGCTGCAGGTCAGTGGAATAACCCGTCACTGTCTGTGTGCTGTACCACACTCTGCTCACTCAGACCAGGTGCTGGAGAAGGAGCCCTGCTGCTTTACGTTCATTTAAATTCCACTCCTTTGAACACAGGTTGAGTTTTCAGTCTACTACTAGAGTGCTTCACTTAAGGCTTTCCTAAGCAACCAAGGGTAAAACGGGCAAAGATAACCTTGGTTTTGAGCACAGGCCTAGAGAGTAGAGGCCTTGTAGCCAATCCTTCACAGCTAAGGCTAAAGCTAGTGGTTGAGAGAGAGCCAAGCAATCACTGAATGGTTCCTTGTGTTTTTAGCCTTGTGCAAGAGAGAGGAACAGGATGAAACAGATGAGAAGTGTTTATAGAAATTTGAAATAAAGTTATTTATCTTGTGAGAATCCTTTGTGGGAAGGAAAGGGTGATGTACAGAGACTGGAGAACAGCAAAGCAGTAGATGGTGTACCACATTATTCCTCATACTCAATGTTTGGCTCTCTGATTGGCCTATTTATGAGATATATGGGGTAAACATCCACAAAGTACACTATGACATTGTTTACTTTCCTAAAATGGTGCATATGTCAGGCTTGCTTCCTTCTGGGGATGGAAAGTGCGCTTTTTACATCTCCTACACACAGCGTCTCTCTCTATGCTTCCCTCCCTGCCTCTCTCCAACTCTCTCGCTCTCTGTCCCTCTCCTTAAACGTGAGATGAGAGAAGGCAGCCGGGATAATTGGCCATGCGTCAGTTAGCCTGTTTGATCACGTAATGCAGCGCGGCGGTGGCAGTGGGTACACACTTACGTGCCGCTCAACAAACCGTCAAATGTAGCACCGGAGGCAGAACATTGCCCCAAAGGGAAGCAGCGCCCCCACCGTGTAACAACTATAAAGCGATGCAGTTTTTTGCCTCGTGTCGTGTGAGTGCCTGCTCTATCACAACTACACTGACAAAAGTGACTTGTTGGAACAACTTACATGAATTACTTCGTGGTATCACACAAATAAGTTCAGTTTTTTCAGGTCAGATAAATACAGTACTTTAAATGTAATTATTAGCTCAATGATACAATGTAAACCCCAAGGCATGTTAAACTCAAATACTTCTAGTAAACTGAACTCAAAGTCAATGAAAAGTCATTATTACTTAAAATGTTTGTGCTACTGACTCAACACTAAATGAGAAGTCAAATAAACTTTTTGTAAATTATGATAGCACATTAACTTTTTACCCAACATGCTCTACCGCAGGTAGATTTGTTTGTAATATCTGTGTTTTTGCATGTACATTGATTGATTAATCTTATGCTACACAAAGATACAGTGTAAATAACATATCTTTTTCTAAACTAATCCAATCATTTAGTTACATTTTTTGCTCCCATAACTGAAATGGTTGTTCCAGTTTAAATGGCTTAGCTAGTCTCCTCACACTATTCCTAACTATTCCTAAATCATTATGAATGCAGGTTGCGGGTGAATAAAAATTCAGAATATTGGATATCCTAACTCTGGCTGGATTACAATAGAGTATCACATTATGAGTCATAATACCCATAAAGCCTAGTGGAAAAACAGGGAAATGGTTCCAATCGTTTTTCCACCATTCAGTTTTTCCCATAAAGGATTTTAGAAACACTTCAAAAAAGGGCTTTGTTTCGTGTAGGCTTACCCTGGCATGATGTTTTGATAACCATATAAATCTCTCTAGGACAAGGTCACTTGTATCAATACATTAACCTGGATTGTGGCTATCATAAAGAACTACAAATGCCATGATGATCTGGACAAGACTGACGAATCGAGGCAAAGGTAAGAATCTCTGGATTAACTATCTAATCTTAGCTAAATGTAATAATTAATATATTGGTAAAATGTCTTTAAATGAACAATTCTTTGAACTGTCTTGTGCAAGTTTTAAATTGACACAATACCTGTTAGTAAAGGTGTCAGCTAGAGATGACATGCAGTGCTAAACTACTCCCCTATACCTGTAATGTGAGTTATCATGATATTATAATCTCGGACCACAGTCCACTCACCTTCTCCCTGAGATTGGGTGACATCGTACCAAACGAGAGGGTCTGGAGGTTGAATCCTCAGCTCCTCACAGAACCAACATTCTGTGAACATCTTAAAGACCAAATTACATTTTTCTTTGATACCAACGACAACACAGAGACTTCCCTAGCATTATTGTGGGAAACACTGAAGGCTTATCTGAGAGGCTGTATCATCTCCTATCAGACTGCCAGGAGTAGGCAAAACAGAGGAAAAGTGGTAGAACTGGAGGGACAAATTCACTTACTAGATAGGGAGAATGCTAGCCATCCATCTATGGAGAAACATACACAAATTACCTCTTTAAAATTAGAATATAATCAGATTCTCTCAGCTAAAATTTCTAAATATTTTCTCTATGCCAAGCAAAAATATTTTGAGTTTGGTGACAAACCACACAAATGACTTGCCAGACAACTTCGAAAAAATGTGAGTGACCGAATGATTCACAAAGTTAAATCTGCATCTGGGGAATTACTCTCTTCCCCCAAAGACATCAATGACAGATTCCGTCCGTTTTTTGAGACTCTATATACATCCAAAGTGGATCCTAACCCCCTAATTATGCAACACTTTTTGGAGGACTGTAATCTTCCTGCCCTGAACCAGGAAGATTCTAACTTCCTGAATAAGGAAATATCTCTTGAAGAAATTTGAGAGACAATTAAATCTCTAAAGAGTGGCAAGACCCAGATGGATACCCTGGTGAATTCTATAAAACATTCAGCAACATGCTCTCTCCCTACCTGCACAAAATGTTGGTTCAGGCCAATGAGGATGGAGCTCTCCCATCTGCATTCATTACAGTTATACATAAGAAGGGTAAAGATCCAGAAGAGGTAGGGTCATACAGACCAATATCCCTCCTTAATACAGACCAAAAGATTTTAGCAAAAACTCTGGCTAACAGGCTTAGCACTTTAATTGGCAAATTGGTCCATTCGGACCAGACCGGCTTTATCCCTAACAGAAACTCATTCTTCAATCTCAGGCGAATAAGTGGGGGGGTGACATCTACCCTCTTTCTTTCGACCGGTCCCTGTTCTGTATGTCTTGTTTTGTAATGTTTGTTTTGTACCCAGAACTCTGGGTCTTTTTGTTTCTGTCTGCTCTTTTATGTTTAGATAAGAATTGTATACCTGTCTTTTATACCTATACACCATTCTTGTGTGTGTTCAATAAAAAATATTTGAACGGGGAAAAAAAGAAGAAAAAAAGAGATGACATGCAGGAGCTTGCAGGGATTTGTAGTTTTTCATGATGTCTACTTTGATGCTAATTAGCATTCTCAAATCTGTTAGTAAATAGAGCCGAATATATTGATAAAAGTTACCTTATCCTTGAGAGATTTACATGGTTATCAAAATATCATGCCATGGTAAGCCTACACGAAATACAGCCAGCATAATGTGACTTGCAGGTAATGTGATTTGCAAAATTCTGGTACATTTCCCAGGTTTTCCCAAAATCCCGGTTGGAAGATTCCTTGATATCCTGCAACCAAGATTTTTTTTAAATCTGGGAATGTTGTTAAAGTTACGGATGTGTCCTGTAAACCATGAGTTTCAGGCCACTGTATTAGGGTAAAGCTAGACCTCAAAATAAGGCCTTATGAGATATGTAGTGTATTACCATAAAGAGTTTAATTATAATGATAATATTTGCCTACGAACTCACGTTGTGAAGGCCACAGACTGAAAATGAACAAATTCAACAACCTTGTCTCTGTCAGTAACAAATACAGTCATGGGTAGAAACTCTACAATCCACTTCAAAAGACAAGGTACACTGGAAAATTATATTGGAGGCGTGGCTTAGTCGGGGCGTTGCTCAAAAATGTCAAGTTGATACAACTAAAATCTGGACCCTCAGTGCGTGTCAAACTCATTCCTATAAGAGCCGAGTGTCTTAGGGTTTTTACTCCTCCCTTGTACTTGATTGATGAATTAGGATCATTAATTAGTAAAGAACTCCCCTCACCTGGTTGTCTTGATCTTAATTGAAAGGAAAAACCAAAACCTGCAGACACTCTGCCCTCCATGGAATGAGTTTGACAACCCTGTTCTACAGAGTCACAGTGGCGAGTTTCCTCAAAAATGTTGAGTACTGACAGCACATTAGGGTTTACAGTGTACTTGTATCATTAGATTATAATCAAATCAATAATTAACCTCAGTAAAACCTCATTTGACTGCAACTCAACTGCAATTTCTTGATTATTAGTTTTACAGAAAACTAAAATACAATGCAATTACAACCTTATAATTAGACTTAAAGAAAAGCACATTATTTGATTGGAGTAACTTAACTGTCTTCTAATTTGAAGACATTTCCTGCAAATTAAAATATTAGGTTGCACTATAGAAATGACATCGGAGCTCTGAGGCATGCGTCAAAATCACTAAGCAGCTAACTTCGAAGCAGTGTGTCGATACTTGTATCACTTTAACAGAAGTACGTCAACCATGAAGCAGTGTGTCGATACTTGTATCACTTTAACAGAAGTACGTCAACCATGAAGCAGTGTGTCGATACTTGTATCACTTTAACAGAAGTACGTCAACCATGAAGCAGTGTGTCGATACTTGTATCACTTTAACAGAAGTACGTCAACCATGAAGCAGTGTGTCGATACTTGTATCACTTTAACAGAAGTACGTCAACCATGAAGCAGTGTGTCGATACTTGTATCACTTTAACAGAAGTACGTCAACCATGAAGCAGTGTGTCGATACTTGTATCACTTTAACAGAAGTACGTCAACCATGAAGCAGTGTGTCGATACTTGTATCACTTTAACAGAAGTACGTCAACCATGAAGCAGTGTGTCGATACTTGTATCACTTTAACAGAAGTACGTCAACCATGAAGCAGTGTGTCGATACTTGTATCACTTTAACAGAAGTACGTCAACCATGAAGCAGTGTGTCGATACTTGTATCACTTTAACAGAAGTACGTCAACCATGAAGCAGTGTGTCGATACTTGTATCACTTTAACAGAAGTACGTCAACCATGAAGCAGTGTGTCGATACTTGTATCACTTTAACAGAAGTACGTCAACCATGAAGCAGTGTGTCGATACTTGTATCACTTTAACAGAAGTACGTCAACCATGAAGCAGTGTGTCGATACTTGTATCACTTTAACAGAAGTACGTCAACCATGAAGCAGTGTGTCGATACTTGTATCACTTTAACAGAAGTACGTCAACCATGAAGCAGTGTGTCGATACTTGTATCACTTTAACAGAAGTACGTCAACCATGAAGCAGTGTGTCGATACTTGTATCACTTTAACAGAAGTACGTCAACCATGAAGCAGTGTGTCGATACTTGTATCACTTTAACAGAAGTACGTCAACCATGAAGCAGTGTGTCGATACTTGTATCACTTTAACAGAAGTACGTCAACCATGAAGCAGTGTGTCGATACTTGTATCACTTTAACAGAAGTACGTCAACCATGAAGCAGTGTGTCGATACTTGTATCACTTTAACAGAAGTACGTCAACCATGAAGCAGTGTGTCGATACTTGTATCACTTTAACAGAAGTACGTCAACCATGAAGCAGTGTGTCGATACTTGTATCACTTTAACAGAAGTACGTCAACCATGAAGCAGTGTGTCGATACTTGTATCACTTTAACAGAAGTACGTCAACCATGAAGTAGTGTGTCGATACTTGTATCACTTTAACAGAAGTACGTCAACCATGAAGCAGTGTGTCGATACTTGTATCACTTTAACAGAAGTACGTCAACCATGAAGCAGTGTGTCGATACTTGTATCACTTTAACAGAAGTACGTCAACCATGAAGCAGTGTGTCGATACTTGTATCACTTTAACAGAAGTACGTCAACCATGAAGCAGTGTGTCGATACTTGTATCACTTTAACAGAAGTACGTCAACCATGAAGCAGTGTGTCGATACTTGTATCACTTTAACAGAAGTACATCAACCATGAAGCAGTGTGTCGATACTTGTATCACTTTAACAGAAGTACGTCAACCATGAAGCAGTGTGTCGATACTTGTATCACTTTAACAGAAGTACGTCAACCATGAAGCAGTGTGTCGATACTTGTATCACTTTAACAGAAGTACGTCAACCATGAAGCAGTGTGTCGATACTTGTATCACTTTAACAGAAGTACGTCAACCATGAAGCAGTGTGTCGATACTTGTATCACTTTAACAGAAGTACGTCAACCATGAAGCAGTGTGTCGATACTTGTATCACTTTAACAGAAGTACGTCAACCATGAAGCAGTGTGTCGATACTTGTATCACTTTAACAGAAGTACGTCAACCATGAAGCAGTGTGTCGATACTTGTATCACTTTAACAGAAGTACGTCAACCATGAAGCAGTGTGTCGATACTTGTATCACTTTAACAGAAGTACGTCAACCATGAAGCAGTGTGTCGATACTTGTATCACTTTAACAGAAGTACGTCAACCATGAAGCAGTGTGTCGATACTTGTATCACTTTAACAGAAGTACATCAACCATGAAGCAGTGTGTCGATACTTGTATCACTTTAACAGAAGTACATCAACCATGAAGCAGTGTGTCGATACTTGTATCACTTTAACAGAAGTACATCAACCATGAAGCAGTGTGTCGATACTTGTATCACTTTAACAGAAGTACATCAACCATGAAGCAGTGTGTCGATACTTGTATCACTTTAACAGAAGTACATCAACCATGAAGCAGTGTGTCGATACTTGTATCACTTTAACAGAAGTACATCAACCATGAAGCAGTGTGTCGATACTTGTATCACTTTAACAGAAGTACATCAACCATGACCTCTGAAGCTTTGTTTGATCACGTGTTTTTTCAAACCATGTGTTGTAAAAAATGTGAGATCCCACAGATTTTTCCACAGTTCCACTGCTTCCTTTCATTCCAAGCTTTTTGAAGCATCGACCTCTACTGGAATGGCTTTCGGGCTAACGGGTGGGCAAAGATAACAAGCTGAAAGCTGAAAGCCAATAAACCACACCTCCAACTCTTCTGATAGGCTGATGCCACAACATTGCTCACACCTTTTTTCAACACTCCTGAATATGAGGTGTTGAAAGCAATTTCAAACCTTTCATTCAATAAAAAAAAATGTAATTGATCTGTCGAATTTATCGTTGGATTTCAGACAAGTTTAGTAGAATAGGTTGAATGAACCAAAGTTATATGTTCTATCATTCCAATCAGTAAAAGCACTTCAGATGAACATCAGCCCCATCCCACTTTTTACAGTGTTACAGTGGGAAGGGGATCAGGCCTGGGATGGGGATCGGGCCTGTGGGATGGGGATCAGGACTGTGGGATTGGGATCGGGCCTGTGGGATTGGGATCGGGCCTGTGGGGTGTGGATCGGGCCTGTGGGATTGGGATCGGGACTGTGGGATGGGGATCGGGCCTGTGGGATTGGGATCGGGCCTGTGGGGTGTGGATCGGGCCTGTGGGATTGGGATCGGGACTGTGGGATGTGGATCGGGCAAGTTTTTAGGGTCATATAAGTAAAAGACAACAGCATTCACCCAAACATAAACAGACCACTAAAGATACCATGGCCCAGTAGGTACAGTAGCTCATGTCATTTTCCACTTCTATGGTGGTTGTCTTTCAGGTTTACTCATGGAGATCTGCAAGAGCTGCTTTGACAAC
This sequence comes from Salvelinus alpinus, assembly GCF_045679555.1. Taxonomy (NCBI): domain Eukaryota; kingdom Metazoa; phylum Chordata; class Actinopteri; order Salmoniformes; family Salmonidae; genus Salvelinus; species Salvelinus alpinus. Next base: position 89,274,823 of record NC_092090.1, read on the forward strand.
GATGACATAAATAAAAACAGTATGCATAGCTTCCTTTTATGCATACATCTTCAGATCCTTATTGTCTCCCTGTGGCATGTTATTGTTTGTTTCTGCCTATCTATTTATGTGCTGTATTTTCCAGGGAGGGGAGGGGAGCCTGGGAGGCAGCCTGGGCCTGTGCTTCCTTCCCAGAGCTCTCCCAGGGGAGTGCAGTCTCTGGCATCAGCTACTGTCAAACCACTGAACCATTTAACAGCGTTCACGGAGAGATGTGGCAGTTCTTTTAACCCCTCTGTCTGAAAGGGAAGCTCTGACATTGTTCCCAGACAGATGTAAGGGTCTCAGCCCTTTGTAACCCTTCCTCTCCATCCCTCGCTCTCCTCCTGCTTTTATTTTTCTTCTTCCCTTTCTCTCTCTTTCCCGGGAGTAATGGGGTGAGCAGTAGGACTCTGGAGTCTGCCAGACAGGTTGACTGGCCAGGAACAATGTAGGCTTTAAACCCATACTACCACACCTCACTGCGTCTGCACAGAAAAGGGCTGGCCAAGTGTGTGTGCGGCGTATAATTGGAGTTGTATGTGTAATTTCCATTACGTTTAACGATTACATAATTCAGCAGAAAATAGTATCTTATAGGCCTAATATATACAGTATGTATATAGCAGATTTTAAAAATGGCATTAATAATTGCTTCCCAGTTTCAAATACATTGTTACATTATAGAAACAGAAAAAACGTTTCATGAATACCATGAAAAGCAATACATCGGTTTTGCCTGCCTATATCTGTCTATAGACTTTTCCATAACAATCATTTAGGTAGGGCAAAGTTCAGCTGAAGGTTCTTCATTCAAACACTGAATAACAATCCTGCATGCTCCCCTAGATTTGAATTTCATTCCCAGTTCCCAATATTTCTCCCATAAGGTGACTTGTTCCATGCCCTATAGAGGTATACAGAGGGGTTTGAACATGTATAGTAAGCATATTCCCCTTCTCCTCTTTCCCCCTTCCCTCCTTCCCTCGCTCTTTGAACTCACTCCTGTCAAAGCGCACCCAGCTTATTCAGTAGTGAGAGCGCTTCAGTAGCAGAAGAGATAGTCGCAGAGGCTTCCTTTTGGGGATTGAGGCGACTTGGGAATGGTGTTTGTTAATATTTAATAGGAGCTGCTCCTCACTAGATCATATCTGTGCCTGGGATTATACACGCCGTCAGTTGGGCCGTGCTAACGCATGCAACTGTGTAATTACAGCAGGGAGAGCGGGGAGAACGGAGGGTTTTATATGCTCTCTGTTTATGGCTGCTGCTTCTCATTCTGCGGACTGCACACTCCCAAGAAGGCCTGGTTAAAGAGCTGTGGGTTCACACCTAGCAAAGGCTTGTTTGCTGATGTTAATGACTCTGACTGAGTCTTCCTTATTTGTACACATGTACGTGTGTGTGTGCGCGTTTGTGTGTGTGCGTGCCTTCTGTGTTTGTGTGCGTGTGTGTGTGTGTGTGTATTTGTATTCATTATGGATTCCCATTAGTTGTTGCCAAGGCAGCAGCTACTCTTCCTGGGGTCCAAACACATTAAGACACTTAAATTACACATAAAACAAAAGATAAAACAGTACATCATATAACATTATAACACCACTACATATCTACAAAACAAAATGTATAATACCACCATGCAACAATATTACAATGTACGTATGTGTAGAGTGTATGTGTAGAGTGTGTGTGCTAGCGTTTGTGTCCGTATGCGTTTGTCTGTTCCTGTGTGTGTGTGTGTGTGTGTGTGTGTGTGTGTGTGTGTGTGTGTGTGTGTGTGTGTGTGTGTGTGTGTGTGTGTGTGTGTGTGTGTGTGTGTGTGTGTGTGTGTGTGTGTGTGTGTGTGTGTGTGTGTGTGTGTGTGTCTTCACAGTCTCTGCTGTTCCATAAGGTGTATTTTTATCTGGTTTTTAAATCTGATTCTACTGCTTGCATCAGTTACTTGATGTGGAATAGAGTTCCATGTAGTCATGGCTTTATGTAGTACTGTGTGCCTGCCATAGTCGGTTCTGGACTTGTGAAGAGACAAAAACAAGTAGTGATGAAGTCAATCTCTCCTCCACTTGGAGCCATGATAGATTGACATGCATATCATTAATGTTAGCTCTCTGTGTACTTTTATGGGCCAGCCATGCTGCCCTGTTCTGAGCCAATTGTAATTCTCCTAAGTTCCTCTTTGTGGCACCTGACCACACGACTGAACACTAGTCCAGATGCGACAAAACTAGGGCCTGTAGGACCTGCCTTGTTGGTAATGTTGTTAAGAAGGCAAAGCAGCGCTTTATTGTGGACAAACCTCTCCCCAACTTAGCTATTGTTATATCAACATGTTTACAACATGACAGTTTACAGTTCAGGGTTACTCCAAGCAGTTTAGTCACTTCAATTTGCAAAATGTCCATATTATTCATTACAAGATTTGGTTGAGGTTTAGGGTTTAGTGAATGATTTGTCCCAAATACAATGCTTTTTAGTTTTTGAAATATGTAGAAGTAACTTATTCCTTGCCACCCATTCTGAAACTAACTACAGCTCTTTGTTAAGTGTTGCAGTCATTTCAGTCGCTGTGGTAGCTGACGTGTATAGTGTTTTGTCATCCTCATACAAAGATACACTGGCTTTACTCATTAGTAAAGATTGAAAAAAGTAAGGGGCCTAGACAACTACCCTGGAGAATTCCTGATTCTACCTGGATTATGTTGGAGAGGCTTCCATTAAAGAACACCCTCTGTGTTCTGTTAGACAGGTAACTCTTTATCCACAATATGGCAGGGAGTGTAAAGCCGTACACATACGTTTTTCCAGCAGCAGACTATAATTGATAATGTCAAAGCTGTGCTGAAGTCTAACAAAACAGCCCCCACAATCTTTTTATCAGCAATTTCTCTCAGCCAATCATCAGTAATTTGTGTAAGTGCTACACTTTAATATTTAATGTCCTTCCCTATAAGCGTGGTGAAAGTATGTTGTCAATTTGTTTACTGTTGAATAGTATTGTATCTGGTCAAACACCATTTTTTCCAAAAGTTTACTAAGGATTGGTAACAGGCTGATTGGTCGGCTATTTGAGCCTGTAAAGGGGGCTTTACTATTCTTGGGTAGCAGAATGACTTTTGCTTCCCTCCATGCTTAAGAGCAAACACTTTCTAGTCGACTTAAATTGAAGATGTGGTAATATTTTCTGCTATTATCCTCAGAAATGTTCCATCCAAGTTGTCAAACCCCGGTGGCTTGTCATCGTCTTTTAGACAACAATAATTTTTTTCATCTCTTCCACACTCACTTTACGGATTTCAAAATTGCAAGGCTTTTATTTCATAATTTGGTCAGTTATACTTGACAGTGTATTGTTGACATTTGTTGCTGTCATGTCATGCCTAAGTTAAAAATTATTAAAGTAGTTAGCAATATCAGTGGGTTTTGTGATGAATGAGTCATCTGATTTCATTTAAGGTGCTCCAAAGCTTTTTACTATCATTCTTTACATATTTTATCTCTGTTTCATAGTATAGTTTCTTCTTCTTTTTATTCTTGTTTAGTCACATGATTTCTCAATTTGCAGTACGTTTGCCAATCGGTTGTGCTGCTAGACTTATTTGCCATATATTTTGCCTCATCCCTCTCAACCATTCCTCATTAATCCAAGGGTATTTAACAGTTGTTACAGTCACTATTTCTTAATGGGTGCATGCTTATTAGTAACTGGAATAAGCAATTTCATAAATGTGTCAAGGTCAGCATTTACTAAAAAACTTCTAGTATGATCTCTTATACACTATATTAGGCCCAGCCTTTGGAACTTTGGTTTTCCTAGATATGGCTACTATATTGTGATCACTGCAGCCAATGGATTTGGATACTGCTTTAAAGCAAATTTCTGTTGCATTAGTAAAGATGAGTTCAATACATGTTGATGATTTTGTGCATGTGCGTGCGTGTGTGCATTTGTGCTTGTGTGCACGTGTATGCGTGTGCGTGTATATACACTACCTTTCAAAAGTTTGGGGTCACTTAGAAATGTCCTTGTTTTTGAAAGAAAAGCAATTTTTTTGTCCATAAAAATAACAACAAATTCATCAGAAATACAGTGTAGACATTGTTAATGTTGTAAATGACTATTGTAGCTGGAAATGGCAGATTTCCATAGGTGTACAGAGGCCCATTATCAGCAAACATCACTCCTGTGTTCAAATGGTATGTTGTGTTAGCTAATCCAAGTTTATCATTTTATAAGGCAAATTGATCACATTAGAAAACCCTTTTGCAATTATGTTACAACAGCTGAAAACTGTTGTTCTGATTAAAGAAGCAATAAAACTGGCCTTGTTTAGACTGGTTGAGTATCTGGAGCATCAGCATTTGTGGGTTCAAAATGGCCAGAAATAAAGACCTTTCTTCTGAAACTCGTCAGTCTATTCTTGTTCTGAGAAATGAAGGCTATTCCATGCGAGAAATTGCCAAGAAACTGAAGATCTGGTACAACGCAAACTGGCTCTAACCAGAATAGAAAGAGGAGTGGGAGGCCCTGGTGCACGACTGAGCAAGAGGACAAGTACATTAGAGTGTCTAGTTTGAGAAACAGACGCCTCAAGTCTTCAAATGGCAGCTTCATTAAATAGTACCTGCAAAACACCAGTCTCAACATCAACAGCCGACTCCGGGATGCTGGCCTTCTAGGCAGAGTTCCTCTGTCCAGTGTCTGTGTTCTTTTGCCCATCTTAATCTATTATTTTTATTGGCCAGTCTGAGATATGGCTTTTTCTTTGCAACTCTTCCAAGAAGGCCAGCATCCCGCAGTCACCTCTTCACCGTTGATTTGCCTTCATTTCTCAGAACAAGAATAGACTGATGAGTTGCACAAGAAAGGTCTTTATTTCTGGTCATTTTGAGCTTGTAATCGAACCCACAAATGCTGATTGTAGCGAGTGCGCTGAGAGTCGGGAAGCAAGTTCAGTGGGTGATTGTTTTAATTGACTTTTTTTTTTTTTTTTCAAAAGCAAGTGTGTCTGTATGTGTATGGTGAGAGAGAGTGAGAGAGAGAGATGTAGTGAGTTCCCCCAGCTATGCTCCATTGTCTCTGAACTCTGGGTCTGATAAAATTACAGCTAGAATAAACATGACACTTGTGCATGTTTGAGTGTGCGTGCGTGTATGTCAAGTTCCATTTCCTCAAATTGGTCACAATAGCTTTTGCGCATCACTCTTGTTAAGCTCAAGGATATCAACAAAGTATTAAATTATTCCAGCACCTTCTTTTGAGTGGGAGTGTAGAAAGGCTGGGCTTATAGAGAGAGAGAGAGCACCAACAGACAGCATAACACTCTGCTACTGTATGGAGTCCTTGGGGGTCCAAGAACACGTTCAGGGACCAAAACAAGTGTCCTGTAATGAAATGTTTCCAGACAATACGTCCTTCTGAGCTGATTGGCTATAGAGCACAAGGAGAGAGCTGACAGCAGCCCTAGCATGGGCACAACACCCACCCCCTCCCTTTCCCAAAGCAGCTTAATCGAGATATCAAAACTTGCCACTTTTCCCCCCTATGAAGGGCAAATGGCCCCTGCTGGGGCTCAGAAAGACTGTGCTTCTGGCAGTCCAGGGGCCATGAGGGCCACAGGGGGCCCAAGGGGCCCGAGGGGGGGTCATTGGGAGTCACCCATAATAAGGCTGTCTGGTTGAGCAGCGGGCCGCGACTGACGGAGCGGGACCCAGCCGTCACAGGGCCCTGCGGGCGGTCCTCTCTGGGCCCCTAGCGCCGCTCTGACCCTGCCACCCCCGCACAGGGGGCCAAACAGCGCCTGGAGAGCAGCGCCTGCTGTAAACCCCTCTTAAACTGTCATGAGAGTGAAGCTTAGACGTACCACACACACACACCATCCCAACTTTTAGGATATGTTGGGAGATAGGCGAAGGGATGACAGGAACCCAGCTTGATGTAGGAGTGAGAGAGTCCCTGGGCACTGCGGTTAACATCTGCATCTTTGTGGATCTCTGCCTCCAACACACTGATGGACCTTTGTTGTTCTGTCAGTGCCAGTCTGCGGAGAATAGCACCCGGCGATCTTACATGCATGATAAACTTGTCAATGGGCTTTTGAATTTTGAATCCCTCTCTCTCTCTAGACAGAACTGGAGCTTGCATCACCAGCAACAACACGCACACACGCACACACACACACACGCACACACACACACACCCTGTACTCACATCTCAGGCGGGGGAGAGGAGGCAGAGAGAGGGAGGGAGAGAGATGGGGAGCGAGTAAGAGAGAGCTAGTGAGCAAATGAGAGAGACAGAGAGAGAGAGAGGAAATTAAATCAGTGGGTAAATTCTTAAATGATTGCATGATTGACCATTCCCAACAGAGTCTAGCATGATTTACAAGAAAGTATGTAATAATTGGTTTTCGGCCATGTCAGACACATGCAATTCCCCTCACTAACAGCTCTGTTAGGTAGTACATTTCAGTAATTTAGCAGATTCTCTCTTATCCAGAGGAGCAAATAAGGTGCCTTGCTCAAGGGCACATCAATAGATTGTTTTACCTTGTTAGCTCGGGGATTCAAACCAGCAACCTTTCAGTTACTCGCCCAACACTCTAACCACCAGGCTACTTGCCTCTTTCAGGTAGAGGTGGGCCTCATTGGTCAAAGAGGGACAGAAGACGACCAGCTGTCAAGCCCCTGCACCCCACTCTGATGACGGAGAGAGGGAGAGTGAGCGCTGAGGAAATGAAGTGGCAATAAGTGCAACCCAAAGGGGAAATTCACTTCAGTGTGCATTTAGGCCGGGGATTTGGCAGCCCGCCAAGACAGCAATTGTTTACCTTTTTGCTCACTGGCTGCATCTGTTCTGTTTTGTAAACGGCACTAAACTATCCGCCCGTAAAACCAGAATCAATAACAACTGCTGAGGGAATTCCCTCCCTCCCTCCATCCTTCCGTTTTCATACTCCCATTCCCTCTCCCTACCTGCCCTCCCTCCCATCCCTCCTCTTGCTTTTCATGCCAGTCAAAGGGAGTGTGACTGTGAAGCAAATGCTGTTCAACTCAGGTGGAACACACAGGAGACTGCCTGGGAGAAGACTGATGGCTTTCCCCAAGTGGATGTTTGTGTTCCTTTGTGTTCTAGTTTAGTTTCCTACAAAGCACATGCTGTCAATGGCCACCATACTCCATAACTAAAGCACGTGTTGGCTTTACTGGTAGATTGTCTTTCTACCTAGTCAGCTTGGTCAAAATTCCTTTCATTGTTAATTGAGTTTGATAATGTGGTTGAAATTCTGGTCCGCCTCTGACCACACTGTTTCCTCTGATTTGTCACCCTCTTGCATCTGTTTTCACAAGGCCACCATTTCCAGATCCGTGACACCAATTATCCGTCACCACATAACACCAGCTACAGTATGGCAATCTCTACAGCTGCAATATATTCACATTTCATTCATTTTGTCTCCCAGTTAGGTTCGTCCAGCATTTCCATCATCCACTGTATTTTCCTTATCAACCTTATTCAAATACATAAATGATCATTCAGATATGTCCATTTTGGGGTTGCAGTTCTCGTTTTCTTTATAGATTCTCTGCAGACAGACCCTTGAGTGAACTCTCCCTCCCTCCATCTCTGGCTCTCTAGTCTAGTACCGCGACACACCTGGGAGTCTTAAACACCTCTCTCTATCGCGGCGCGGCAAGCACCTCCATTTGGTTCCAGTGTGTGATGTGACACAGACGTAATGAGCTTCAGATGGCTGTCTCCTGTACAGTAGTGGAGACGGGGCTATTTGGCCTGTTTACAGGGCTATAAATACCTATCGCTATGTGACTTTTGGAGGAGACAGGGGACATGGTACAGAACTGCTACAGAGCAGTCACACTCCAAGGTCATGTGTCACAGTGTTTGAGTTACAGAGAGATGGATGAGGGAAAACCTTTCTGGGTTCACGGACACCTCACCTGACAGAATTATGATCAGTGTCATGACGGTTTCAACAGGAGGCCCACGCAGGAGAGCACAGAGAGAGGTCTTTATATTATGTGTGTTATACGTTGGTGTTTCTTTGAATGAGGTACAGTATGTCACATCTAGTTTAGGTACTTTGCTTTGGAGATGTTGACGTTAGTTCCAGGTTGACAGGGTATGTGTGTGTTTGTCAGCCAGGTCAGGCATGAGATGTATTCTCTGTAGTGTCGACTTCCACTGGAGACCACTACTGAGAAGCTCCAGAGCCATGGGCCTATGCTGCTTAATTACACTTCCATGCACACACACACACACACACACACACACACACACACACACACACACACACACACACACACACACACACACACACACACACACACACACACACACACACACACACACACACACACACATACACACACACACATACACACACCACACACACTGTATGCATACACACCAGTGGAGGCTCCTCAGAGGAGGAAAGGGAGGACCATTTTTTAAAAGTTATACGTTTTAGATATAACTGTACTAAATATATTCACGTCACCAAATAATTTATTAAAACACAATGTTTTGCAATGAAGGTCTACAGTAACCACAGCAGCACTCTGTAGGGTAGCACCATGGTCTAGCAGGAGGACAGCTAGCTTCTGTCCTCCACTGGGTGCATTGACTTCAATACAAAACATAAGAGGCTCTTGGTTCTCACCCACTTCTATAGACTTACACAGTAATTATGACAACTTCTGAAGGACATCCTCCAACCTATCAGAGCTCTTGCAGCATGAACTGATGTTGTCCACCCACTCAAAGGATCAGAAAATAAATCTAGTACTCAAAGCATAAGCTACAGCTAGCTAGCACTGCAGTGCATAACATGTGGTGAGTAGTTGACTCGAAGATATAGAAAGACAATATTTGAACAGTTCTGAACAAATGAATTTCTTCCAAAATTAAGGAGAAGCAAGAGAGAGAGAGAGAAAGCTAGCTATACTTCGTAGTATGTATTTTTTTCACTTTCACTTACTTAGCTAGCATCGAATGCAGCTAGCTAGTTTAGCCTACTCAATCAACTGGCTAAAACAGAGATGGATGCTATGTTAGCTAGCTGGCTATGACTATCCAACACCAGAACTCTTCTTAGTCAAGGTAAGCTTTTGGTTTTATACATTTATTGGCACCAGGGTCCACTGGTGTAACTGGTAAACTGCTTGCTGCTGATGCTAGACTGTACTGCATGTAGCGGGTTTACTAAGGCGTTAGTTCTAGTAGCTATGTTGACTAAGACGTGACAACGATGTAGGCTGTGTGTAGTGGTTAGCGGTCATAATATGAAGGTTTGGCTTGGAAAGGTTTTTTCACCTGGTCACTAACAGCTGATGTGTTGTGCACTGCAAAGGATAAAGGTGAGAGGATGAGTGCTCGTAGATAGATCCGAGAAGTACTTATACAACGATCAAAGGGATCATCCTGTATCTATAAAAGCGAACAGTGTTTGCGTGTGATCAGGGGTGTATTCAATCTGCCGATTCTGATTAACATTTTTCTTAAACGGAAGCAAACAGAACAAAACAGTGATAAACATAACTGAATTTTTTCCAATAGAATATCTCGTTTGCAATTGTTGGACTAATGTGTTGCGCTTTCATAAATTCATCATATATTCTACATTCTGGCACAGACGAGAGTGCTCTGAAATCGGAGTAGATAGCCAGAGTGAATTTACGAACGCACCCCTTGATTACTCAACATTTTCTCTCGACCTGTGTGCACCTACGTTGTAAACTTTCATTCATAAGCTAGGTTGTAGCAACCTCATGATGGGTATAGGACAATTTTGAGTATCATGTAGTAGCCTAATCCTATCGATGTTACATTGAACTGGGTGAATGGAATATGAACGACCGTCATCCAATATGCTGTAATTGTCACTCCTGCTCCCGCTCTCCCTCTCTGGCACTCGAGGGCTCCAGGCTTCCCTTCATTACGCACACCTGACACCATCATTACGCGCATCAGCGCTCATTGGACCAAGCTGGACTCCTTCCCTTTGTTGATTGCCCCGTCTATAATGGTCTGCTCCCCCGTATGTTCCCTGTGTCAGCATTATTGTCCTTATGTGTTCCAGACGCTGTCCTGTCCTGTCGTTGCTATTACCTGTACCTGCTTCTTGTCTCTACCAGCGTCTTTCCTTACAGTAATAGAAATAAGGCCATGCTCATAAAATAAATTATAATCCTCCCTCATCTTAAACGTCACCAACCGCCACTGATACACACATACTTAAACATGCCAACACAGACAATTGAATCATGAATATTATTCCTAGATGACCATCCAGCTCCTGGGACTTCGGAGCATTGGGCAAGTCATCTAGGAAGACCGACATGTGCAAATGTAAGGCAAAAGCCGTCCACAAATAAAGATATTTACCAGCCCCTCCACACACACACTCATGCATGATTAAGTCTGGAGGCGGGGGACTGAGTGTGTTGTCATATTGTCTGAATTTTTTTAACAATGTGACAAAATGACATTAGGATCTAGAGGCAATATTGTTGCAATTATTGGAAGCCTCTTTTGTTTCCACACTCAATCATGGCCATGCTTTTAAAGCAATGGCTAATGCCGCACTGATCCATTCCCAAATGACTTTGCAGTGGAGGAACTCATTTAAGCGGACACACAAAAGTATTTGCTCACGTGTCTGGAAGTACAGCAACACATTTCACAGTCGCCCATTCTTTGGCTTAATGTGGAACATCCCCTGGGTGATGGTTTTGGCAGTTTCAGAAAATGGGAAATCTATATTTGCTGAGGGGTTCAGCCATGGGTTAGGGGGAGAAAAGTTTTCGCCGAGGATGTGTGACTTCGTTGGGAGAAAGTAAAGGGTGTGATATGATGGAGTAGAGATGTGTGTGTGTGTGCATGTGGGTGTGCATGTGCGCTTGCTGAATATCACATGAGGTTGAATAATCCTGTAAATGAAATTACAGTATGCTAGCGACAGAAAGGCTTGAGTGGTTGTTTTTTTCTGTGTAATCTCCTCCACCACAGCACGTCTGGAGCTGCCCCCCAGGAGAGGAAGGAACTTCAGCCTGACAGAGAGAGAGAGAGAGAGAGAGAGAGCCCACACCAACATGGGCATACGGTGTGAACCGACTCCAGACACTGGGCACACTGGTTGAAGCAATGGAATGATGTTGAACCAACGTAGAATAGACATTGAATTGATGTCTGTGCTCAATGGGTATACTCTCCATGTGTTATTTAAATGTGTTATTTTAACAAGGTATTATCTTGGGTGGTGTACAAGTCTTTAACAGCCCTCTCCCCTCTCCCCTCTGAACTGGAGCAGAGATGTTAGATGAAAGCTTTTGGTGCGTGTAGTAATTTCCATAAAGGTTACATTAAAAACAAAAGATGCAGAAAGGCTCGATTTACAGAGAAGTAAACAGCCTTTAAAGGGCAGTTATCCAGATCGTTAATTTGAGCCAATCAAACGGCTTAATTACCAGAAATTCATCAGATGGGCTTAAAGGTCAAAAAGTGACTCGCAGGCCGTTTCCTCTCTTCTTCTGTTCTGTCTTGTTCGGCTAAATTGCCTTGCCTGGGGTCTCACTTCTCCTCTTCTGATTAGGGAAACGTGGCCTTGATGTCTGCTCCTTTTAATTTGCTCCCCCATACACCCGTCGTGTCCTACCCCTCACCCCCCTGTAAGGATTAACCCAGTTATGGCTGTTGCTATCTGGGTTCAAATGAACTCCAAGCCCCAGATTTAGACTAATAAAGCATTCAATGGTCACTCCTACTGATTGGTCCATTGAAGAGGACAGGGGAGGGAAATGTACTGGTTTATCATGTACAGTTATGTATTTTCTATGCTGCCCCCCATTTAAAATGGGATATTATCAGAAATGTGCATGACAACAGTATTAGTGCCAAAGACGACTTCTTCTAAGAATTACACAGTAGATATGTTTCCTGAATGAATGTTTTATCTTTGAGCTTATCTCATGGCCTTGTCTTTAAGTTGACTGCCATTTCATTTCCCTTTGGCCAAATCCATAAAATGGAATAGCTTATTCAAATATTGAAACACATTTTTCAAGCCATATCTGTTTCTGTTGAAAGGAATTGGAAAAGACCAAAGACGACTTGAATCTGAGCACTGTGGATGATACCAAGACCACGGCACAGAGGTTAAACTGCCCTCTGCTGCCTCGGAGGAGGAACTGCAGCCTAAAAACCCTTATTCCACCAACCGCTCCAATACCATCTGATCAAACACAATTTTGACGAATCAGTCTTTAAATGTCAATTTGTTCTATCCCTGTGTAGATTGGTTGTGCTGTTGTTTCTTCCTGGTTGTAAGCCGTGAATCTGGAGTTTGATTGGAGAGCTGCGTTCAGGGAGCTGGTACCCCAGATGGCTCATTGTGTAAAGGTGATGCTGCAGGATGTGTGAACCAAGAGTCTGCAGCAGGAGGAGCTGTCACACACATCTGACTCGCCCACATCACACTGAATAACACGCCCCATAGAGATGACTCCTCCCCCACTTGCCCATAGAGGGACAGCCCTAAGATGGTTGCCAAGGCAAGCACAACGTCCACCACAAATATGACTTTGTGTGTGCGTGATCCATCCTCATGTGTTGTCCATATGACAGTGCTCGGTCACCTTGGTAACATGAGAACATCTGTGAAGAAGAACCAGGCTGCATGACAGAGGCAGCCCTGTCTCCCCAAAGTCGAGAACAGCTTGCCCTGGTTAAGTCACCACCCTCTCTCCTCTTTAGATGAAGATGAAACCCCCTCTCCTCCGTCAGGAGACAGTCTCTCATTCATCACCATCACCGACCCCATGCACATTACCCCCCCCATCTCTTTCTCTTACATTAGTGTTCCTCACTCATACCTCTTTCTCCTCCTCCTCCTTTAAATGTACAGTACCAGTCAAAAGTTTGGACACACCTACTCATTCAAGGTTTTTTCTTTATTTTTTAAAACTATTTTCTACATTGTAGAATAATAGTGAAGACAAAACTATGAAATAATACATATGGAATAATTTAGTAACCAAAAAAGTGTTAAACAAATCAAAATATATTTTATATTTGAAATTCTTCAAAGTAGCCACCCTTTGCCTTGATGACAGCTTTGCAAACTATTGGCATTCTCTCAACCAACTTCATGAGGTAGTCACCTGGAATGCATTTCAAATAACAGTTGTGCCTTCTTAAAAGTTAAGGAATTTCTTTCCTTCTTAATGCATTTGCACCAATCAGTTGTGTTCTGACACAGTATGGGTGGTATACAGAAGATAGCCCTATTTGGTAAAAATCCATATAATGGCAACAACAGCTCAAATAAGCAAAGAGAAACGAGTCCATCATTACTTTAAGACATGAAGGTCAGTCAATGCGGATAATTTCAAGAACTTTGAACGTTTCTTAAAGTGCAGTTGCAAAAAAATTCAAACGCTGTGATGAAACTGTCTCTCATGAGGACTGCCACAGGAAAGGAAGACCCACCATTACCTTTGCTGCAGATTATACATATATTAAAGTTAAACTGCACCTCAGATTGCAGTTCAAATAAATGCTTCACAGAGTTCAAGTAACAGACACATCTCAACATCAACTGTTCAGAGGAGACTGCGTGAATCAGGCCTTCATGGTTGAATTGCTGCAAAGAAACCACTACTAAAGGACACCAATAAGAAGAAGTAACACCAGCGATGGACATTAGACCGGTGGAAATCGGTCCTTTGGTCTGATGAGTCCAAATGTGAGATTTTTTATTCCATCCGCCATGTCATTGTGAGACGTAGAATAGGTTAACATATGCTTAACACCCCGGCAGTCCTACAATCCAAGCTTGATGCCCTCAATCTCACACAAATCATCAAGGAACCCACCAGGTACAACCCTAAATCCGTAAACATGGGCACCCTAATAGACATTATCCTGACCAACCTGCCCTCCAAATACACCTCTGCTGTCTTCAATCAAGATCTCAGCGATCACTGCCTCATTGCCTGTATCCGCCACGGGTCTGCGGTCAAACGACCACCCCTCATCACTGTCAAACGCTCCCTAAAACACTTCTGCGAGCAGGCCTTTCTAATCGACCTGGCCCGGGTACCCTGGAAGGATATTGACCTCATCCCGTCAGTTGAGGATGCCTGGTCATTCTTTAAATGTTACTTCCTCACCATATTAGACAAGCATGCTCCGTTCAAAAAATGCAGAACCAAGAACAGATATAGCCCTTGGTTCACTCCAGACCTGACTGCCCTCGACCAGCACAAAAACATCCTGTGGCGAACTGCAATAGCATCGAAGAGCCCCCGCGATATGCAACTGTTCAGGGAAGTCAGGAACCAATACACGCAGTCAGTCAGGAAAGCAAAGGCCAGCTTTTTCAAGCAGAAATTCGCATCCTGTAGCTCTAACTCCAAAAAGTTCTGGGATACTGTAAAGTCCATGGAGAACAAGAGCACCTCCTCCCAGCTGCCCACTGCACTGAGGCTAGGTAACACGGTCACCACCGATAAATCCGTGATAATCGAAGACTTCAACAAGCATTTCTCAATGGCTGGCCATGCCTTCTTCCTGGCGACTCCAACCTTGGCCAACAGCCCCGCCCCCCCCGCTGCTACTCGCCCAAGCCTCCCCAGCTTCTCCTTTACCCAAATCCAGATAGCAGATGTTCTGAAAGAGCTGGAAAACCTGGACCCATACAAATCAGCTGGGCTTGACAATCTGGACCCCCTATTTCTGAAACTGTCCGCCGCCATTGTCGCACCCCCTATTACCAGCCTGTTCAACCTCTCCTTCGTATCATCTGAGATCCCCAAGGATTGGAAAGCTGCCGCGGTCATCCCCCTCTTCAAAGGGGGAGACACCCTGGACCCAAACTGTTACAGACCTATATCCATCCTGCCCTGCCTATCTAAGGTCTTCGAAAGCCAAGTCAACAAACAGATCACTGACCATCTCGAATCCCACCGTACCTTCTCCGCTGTGCAATCCGGTTTCCGAGCCGGTCACGGATGCACCTCAGCCACGCTCAAGGTACTAAACGACATCATAACCGCCATCGATAAAAGACATTACTGTGCAGCCGTCTTCATCGACCTGGCCAAGGCTTTCGACTCTGTCAATCACCAGATTCTTATCGGCAGACTCAGTAGCCTCGGTTTTTCTAATGACTGCCTTGCCTGGTTCACCAACTACTTTGCAGACAGAGTTCAGTGTGTCAAATCGGAGGGCATGTTGTCCGGTCCTCTGGCAGTCTCTATGGGGGTACCACAGGGTTCAATTCTCGGGCCGACTCTTTTCTCTGTATACATCAATGATGTTGCTCTTGCTGCGGGCGATTCCCTGATCCACCTCTACGCAGACGACACCATTCTATATACTTCCGGCCCTTCCTTGGACACTGTGCTATCTAACCTCCAAACGAGCTTCAATGCCATACAACACTCCTTCCGTGGCCTCCAACTGCTCTTAAACGCTAGTAAAACCAAATGCATGCTTTTCAACCGTTCGCTGCCTGCACCCGCACGCCCGACTAGCATCACCACCCTGGACGGTTCCGACCTAGAATATGTGGACATCTATAAGTACCTAGGTGTCTGGCTAGACTGCAAACTCTCCTTCCAGACTCATATCAAACATCTCCAATCCAAAATCAAATCAAGAATCGGCTTTCTATTCCGCAACAAAGCCTCCTTCACTCACGCCGCCAAACTTACCCTGGTAAAACTGACTATCCTGCCGATCCTCGACTTCGGCGATGTCATCTACAGAATAGCTTCCAACACTCTACTCAGCAAACTGGATGCAGTTTATCACAGTGCCATTCGTTTTGTTACTAAAGCACCTTATACGACCCACCACTGCGACCTGTATGCCCTAGTCGGCTGGCCCTCGCTACATGTTCGTCGTCAGACCCACTGGCTCCAGGTCATCTACAAGGCTATGCTAGGTAAAGTGCCGCCTTATCTCAGTTCACTGGTCACGATGGCTACACCCACCCGCAGCACGCGCTCCAGCAGGTGTATCTCACTGATCATCCCTAAAGCTAAAACCTCATTTGGACGCCTTTCCTTCCAGTTCTCTGCTGCCTGCGACTGGAACGAATTGCAAAAATCTCTGAAGTTGGAGACTTTTATCTCCCTCAACAACTTTAAAAATCTGCTATCCGAGCAGCTAACCGATCGCTGCAGCTGTACATAGTCCATCTGTAAACTACCCACCCAATTTACCTACCTCACCCCCCATACTGCTTTTATTTATTTACTTTTCTGCTCTTTTGCACACCAGTACCAATATCTCTTCTTGCACATGATCATCTGATGATTTATCACTCCAGTGTTAATCTGCTAAATTGTAATTATTCGATTTATTGCCTACCTCATGCCTTTTGCACACATTGTATATAGATTCTCTTTTTTTCTACCATGTTATTGACTTGTTTATTGTTTACTCCATGTGTAACTCTGTGTTGTCTGTTCACACTGCTATGCTTTATCTTGGCCAGGTCGCAGTTGCAAATGAGAACTTGTTCTCAACTAGCCTACCTGGTTAAATAAAGGTGAAATAAAAAAATAAAAAAAAGGTGAATGGATGATCTCCGCATGTGTGGTTCCCACCGTGAAGCATGGATGAGGAGGTGTGATGGTGTGGGGGTGCTTTGCTGGTGATACTGTCAGTGATTTATTTAGAATCCAAGGCACACTTAACCAGCACAGCTACCACAGCATTCTGCAGCGATATGCCATCCTATCTGATTTGCGCTTATTGGGACTATCATTTGTTTTTCGAAAGGACAATGACCCAAATCATACCTCCAGGCTGTGTAAGGGCTATTTGACCAAGGAGAGTGATGGAGTGCTACATCAGATGACCTGGCCTCCACAATCACCCAACCTCAAACCAAATGAGATGGTTTGGGATGAGTTGGATCGCAGAGTGAAGGAAAATCAGCCAACAAGTGCTCAGCATATGTGGGAACTCCTTCAAGAATGTCGGAAAAGCATTCCTCATGAAGCTGCTTGAGAGAATGCCAAGAGGTTGCAAAGCTGTCATCAAGGCAAAGGGTGGCTACTTTGAAGAACCTCAAATATAAAATATATTTTGATTTGTTTAACACTTTTTTGGTTACTACATGATTCCATATGTGTTATTTCATAGTTTTGATGTCTTCACTATTATTCCACAAAGAAAAGCCCTTGAATGAGTAGGTGTGTCCAAACCTTTGGCTGGTACTGTATGTCAAGTGTTGTGTCTCAAATATATTTTTCATTATGTGTTGGACCCCAGTAAGACTAGCTGTTGCCATTGGCATTGGATAATGAGCATCCTAATAAATCATTCTCCTCTTCCTCATCTTCCTCCTCAGTCTCCTATTCCTCCTCCTTCTCTTCCTCATCTTCCTCCTCCTACTCCTCCTCTTCCACTTCTTCCTCCACCTCCTCCTCCTCCACCTCTTCCTCCTCTCTTCTTCAGATGGTTTATTGTTTCAGGGTTCCCTCTCTTCTTCTTCTTCCTCCTTATTTTATGTCTGCCCCACCTGAAGCAGCCCCCCCCCTCCTCCCCCCAATATCACCAGAGTTAAACCACCCACCCACAGCTGCTTCCTGCCCATTTGTTTTCACTGCAGCTGGGACAGGGCTGGGATAGGGCTGGGGGGGTTGCTGCCTGGTGTCCATGTACATTTTCCCCTCCACTATACTACTGCCTGCGCTGGTTTTGAAAGGGGCCTTCCTTCCCACAGCCCGGCCCAGGGAGATTGATGGGCCTGGCGGGCCCCAGAGTAGGGGCACTCAGCTGGGGAGAGCCCAGATGGTTTGGACCCGATATTGCTGACACTCTGGCTCAGGTTGGTCCCAGGGAAGCGTACTTTGTTGTGTATATTTCGACGGGGGACGTAGGGGAAGGGTTAATGCCCTGTGGGTAGTTAGAGAGGACGGTGATGGGATGGACACCATGATTGACTGTGGTTCCATTACGCTACTGTTCTATTTATATTCTATTTATTCAACTTTATTCAACTTCAACTTTGGTTTCGTTGAATATTCAATGATAACGTCCTTGAGTGGAACAGGTTGTACAACATTTTCCGCCAAGATAGAACTGCCAAAGGGGGTGGAGTTGCAATCTACTGCAGAGATAGCCTGCAGAGTTCTGTCTTACTATTCAGGTCTGTGCCCAAACAGTTCGAGCTTCTGCTCTTAAAAATCAACCTTTCCAGAAATAAGTCTCTCAATGTTACCGCTTGTTAAAGACCCCCCTCAGCCACGAGCTGTGCCCAGGTAACCATATGTGAATTAATTGCCCCCCCCATTTATCTTCAGAGTTTGTACTGTTAGTTGACCTAAACTGGGATATGCTTAACACCCCGGCCGTCCTACAATCTAAGCTTGATGCCCCCAATCTCACACAAATGATCATGGAACCTACCAGGTACAACCCTAAATCCGTAAACTCGGGCACCCTCATAGATATCATCCTGACCAACCTGCCCTCTAAATACACCTCTGCTGTCTTCAACCAGGATCTCAGCAATCACTGCCTCATTGCCTGCATCCGTAATGGGTCTGCGGTCAAACGACCACCCCTCATCACTGTCAAACGCTCCCTAAAACACTTCAGCGAGCAGGCCTTTCTAATCCACCTGGCCCGGGTATCCTGGAAGGATATTGACCTCATTCCGTTAGTAGAGGATGCCTGGTTATTCTTTAAAAATGCTTTCATCAATATCTTAAATGAGCATGCCCCATTCAAAAAATGTAAAACTAAGAACAGATATAGCCCTTGGTTCACTCCAGACCTGACTGCCCTTGACCAGCACAAATACATCCTGTTGCGTGCTGCATTAGCATCGGATAGCCATCGATAAAAGACACTACTGTGCAGCCGTATTCATCGACCTCGCCAAGGCTTCGACTCTGTCAATCACCACATTCTTATTGGCAGACTCAACAGCCTTGATTTCTCAAATGACTGCCTCGCCTGGTTCACCAACTACTTCTCAGATACAGTTCAGTGTGTCAAATCGGAGGGCCTGTTGTCCGGACCTCTGACAGTCTCTATGGGGGTGCCACAAAGTTCAATTCTCTGGCCGACTCTCTTCTCTGTATACATCAATGATGTTGCTTATGCTGCTGGTGATTCTCTGATCCACCTCTACGCAGACGACACCATTCTGTATACTTCTGGCCCTTCTTTGGACACTGTGTTAACTAACCTCCAGACGAGCTTCAATGCCATACAATACTCCTTCCGTGGTCTCCAACTGCTCTTAAATGCAAGTAAAACTAAATGCATGCTCTTCAACCGATCGCTGCCGCACCCGCCCGCCCGTCTAGCATCAATGCTCTGGACGGTTCTGACCTAGAATATGTGGACAACTACAAATACCTAGGTGCCTGGTTAGACTGTAAACTCTCCTTCCAGACTCACATTAAGCATCTCCAATCCAAAATTATATCTAGAATCGGCTTCCTATTTCGCAACAAAGCATCCTTCACTCATGATGCCAAACATACCCTCGTAAAACTGACCGATCCTTGACGTCGGCGATGTGATTTACAAAATAGCCTCCAACACTCTACTCAGCAAATTGGATGTAATTTATCACAGTGCCATCCGTTTTGTCACCAAAGCCCCATATACTACTCACCACTGTGACCTGTATGCTCTCATTGGCTGGCCCTTGCTCCAGCTCATCTATACGTCTTTGCTAGGTAAATCCCCGCCTTATCTCAGCTCACTGGTCACCATAGCAACACCCACCCGTAGCACGCGCACCAGCAGCCAGCCAACTCCTCCTTTGGCCGCCTTTCCTTCCAGTTCTCTGCTGCAAATGACTGGAGGGAATTGCAAAAATCACTGAAGCTGGAGACTTATATCTCTCTCACTAACTTTAAGCATAAGCTGTCAGAACAGCTGTAAATAGCCCACCCAACTACCTCATCCCCATACTGTTATTTATTTATCTTGCTCCTTCGCACCCCAGTGTCTCTACTTGCACAACTTCTGCACATCTATCACTCCAGAGTTTAATTTCTAAATTGTCATTATTTCGCCACTATGGCCTATTTATTGCCTTACCTCCCCAATCTTACTACATTTGCACACACTGTATATATACTTTTCTATTGTGTTATTGACTGTACGTTTGTTTATCCCATGTGTAACTCTGTGTTGTTTGGCCAGGTCACAGTTGTAAATGAGAACTTGTTCTCAACTGGCCTACCTGGTTAAATAAAGGTGAAAAAAAGTGTGTTTTAATGTGTCTAATAACTATGTTAAGATACACCATTAAAAAAAATATTGAACCCACAGTGTTTTTCCTTGATCTGCAATTGATTGTTTTGGGGCCTAAGGCTTCTCGTCCATCTTTGCTTTGCCTCATAAGGAGCCTATGTTTTTTCTCTTGTCTTCTCCTCTTCCTTCACCTCCTCCCTCACCTCCTCCTCTCCTCTAGCCCTTTAAACAGACGCTAGTTGTGGCTCCTCATTGCTAACGAGTGTCAGAATTTGTCTCCACTCAAGGCTTGTACAACATATTTATGTGTAGGTCAACGCTTAAATGATGAGAGCCTCTCAGCTGAAAGGTTATACATGCATGCATTTGCATTCAGGAGCATCCACCAAGGTTTTTTTCTCTCCCTTTTTTTGACACATGCATGCCCCGTGTTTGAGGTGAGAGCAAATGACTATACAAGCACCGAGCATGAAATGTGCCAGTTCAAAAGCATTAGCACAATCAATATTTCACTCATTCATATGCAGACATTTGTAGCTCCATCTCAGCTTTAGTCGCATGACCCGTTCCCCTGCCTGCATTACCGTAGGTACTACATTATTAAATACCTACATTACCGTAGGTACTGCATTATTAAATACCTACATTACCGTAGGTACTGCATTATTAAATACCTACATTACCGTAGGTACTGCATTATTAAATACCTACATTACCGTAGGTACTGCATTATTAAATACCTACATTACCGTAGGTACTGTATGTCCATCTGACCCATAGTAGCGCTGAAATGTTGACATTTGCTCTTTCTGCATTCACCCCTGCCTGTACATTCACCCCTGCCTGTACATTCACCCCTGCCTGTACATTCACCCCTGCCTGTACATTCACCCCTGCCTGTACATTCACCCCTGCCTGTACATTCACCCCTGCCTGTACATTCACCCCTGCCTGTACATTCACACCTGCCTGTACATTCACACCTGCCTGTTCGCGGTTAGCCCCGCGTTACAAACGCCTCATAGATACAGAGAGAGATCCAATAGTTGCTTTAACTTTGTATCAGTTCAATCATCTTGCAGTGGAGCGCTCCTGTAAGACCTATAGGAATTAATTTGGGGGGTGGCAGGTAGCCTAGCGGTTAAGAGCATTTGGCCAGTAACGGAATGGTCGCTGGTTCGAATCCCCCAACTGACTAGGTGAAAAATGTGTTGATGTACCCTTGAGAATGGCACTTAACCCTAATTGCTCCTGTAAGTCACTCTGGATAAGAGTGTCTGGTGAAATGTATGTGTTTGATCAGAGCTAGTTGATCTCCCAGACACCTAGTTGGTCCTCATCCACCTGAGTCTGTCTGTGATGGTGGACATGCTGCTGGCATCATGGCCCTCACTGCTAAGCTCCTAATTATTCAATGTGCTCTGTCTATTTACTTCCTGGTCTGAATGGACATTCTTCCCAGGCTTTTCTAGCCCACTAGAGGTTTCTTCTGCGATGTCTATTCTTCTGCGATGTCTACTAATATTAGTAGGGTAGTGTGAGTATAAAACAGAACTGAGCTGATGTATCTGGGACTGATTGAAGGTACTTTGTTATGGAGAAGGGAAAAGATGCATTCAGGGCTTTTCCACTCTGAGGGCAAAGCAACTCCTGTTGGAATTTTGGAAATATATTATAGTACCTGGCAATGTTTTACTGCTTTTGAATCACCCTGGCTCATAACTCACTTCTATAGGAGTATAAATTGTGAGGTGAACTCATTTACACATGTGTGACTCTGGCCTTTGCTGATCCTCTGTCGTTATTCTCAATGTGCTGTCAATGGGAAGCACATGAGCCAGAGTGCATATGGCATGGTGTATGTGTCATTGTGTATGTGTCATTGTGTGTGTGTGTGTGTGTGTGTGTGTGTGTGTGTGTGTGTGTGTGTGTGTGTGTGTGTCTGTCTGTCTGTCTGTCTGTCTGTCTGTCTGTCTGTCTGTCTGTCTGTCTGTCTGTCTGTCTGTCTGTCTGTCTGTCTGTCTGTCTGTCTGTCTGTCTGTCTGTCTGTCTGTCTGTCTGTGTGTCTGGTGATTCAGGTGATGCTGTCGGACAGTCCTCTCACCCCCACCCCATCCCCATCCCCCTCCTCCCCTTAAAACAAAAACAACCATCCTCCCACAGACACAACACACACGTCTCCTACGCTCTTCAAGCGTCCTGTGCTTTCCGAACAGAAAGGTGCAGCGCAGCTTAAACAGAAAAGTTTCCCCAGGACCAATGTGGAAACATGAGATAAGTGTTGCTTCTGCTCTCCAAGCGCTGCGGGAGGAGAGCTGGAAGACGTTCAGTCACTAAACCACCGGTCCGGCCAGGCAGCTCCCAACCGTCTTTCAAACTGAATCCCACTAATAGAATGCACATTGGAATCCTTGTCCCGGGACTTCAACAGCCAGTTTGTCAATAGTAGAGAAGGAGACATTATCCTCCTGGGGTGGAACGGATTCGATCTGTTCTGATGATCTGAGCTGAGGTGTAGAGGCGATGTCTGCCAGAGGAACAGTTTATGACCAGGAGGAAGAGTGAAAACATCTCTGTAGCTCTGAACCTGAACTTTTCATTTTAGGGCCAAACATCACCCTGCTGTCTTCAGTATGGAAGGAGTTTACTTACATGGACAAGATGGGAGTGGTTCTTAATGGAAGAGTAACAGGGGAAGATGGGAGTGGTTATTATTGGAAAAGTAACAGGGGAAGATGGGAGTGGCTGTTATAGGAAGGGTAACAGGGGAAGATGGGAGTGGTTCTTATTGGAAGAGTAACAGGGGAAGATGGGAGTGGCTGTTATAGGAAGAGTAACAGGGGAAGATGGGAGTGGCTGTTATCAGAAGAGTAACAGGGGAAGATGGGAGTGGCTGTTATCGGAAGAGTAACAGGGGAAGATGGGAGTGGCTGTTATCGGAAGAGTAACAGGGGAAGATGGGAGTGGCTGTTATCGGAAGGGTAACAGGGGAAGATGGGAGTGGCTGTTATAGGAAGGGTAACAGGGGAAGATGGGAGTGGCTGTTATAGGAAGGGTAACAGGGGAAGATGGGAGTGGTTATTATTGGGAAAGTAACAGGGGAAGATGGGAGTGGCTGTTATAGGAAGGGTAACAGGGGAAGATGGGAGTGGTTATTATTGGGAAAGTAACAGGGGAAGATGGGAGTGGCTGTTATCGGAAGAGTAACAGGGGAAGATGGGAGTGGTTATTATTGGGAAAGTAACAGGGGAAGATGGGAGTGGCTGTTATAGGAAGAGTAACAGGGGAAGATGGGAGTGGCTGTTATCGGAAGAGTAACAGGGGAAGATGGGAGTGGCTGTTATCGGAAGAGTAACAGGGGAAGATGGGAGTGGCTGTTATCGGAAGAGTAACAGGGGAAGATGGGAGTGGCTGTTATCAGAAGAGTAACAGGGGAAGATGGGAGTGGCTGTTATCGGAAGAGTAACAGGGGAAGATGGGATTGGCTGTTATCGGAAGAGTAACAGGGGAAGATGGGAGTGGCTGTTATCGGAAGAGTAACAGGGGAAGATGGGAGTGGCTGTTATCGGAAGAGTAACAGGGGAAGATGGGAGTGGCTGTTATCAGAAGAGTAACAGGGGAAGATGGGAGTGGCTGTTATCGGAAGAGTAACAGGGGAAGATGGGAGTGGTTCTAAAAGGAGGGAAACAGGAGGAAGATTATATAGATGTGTTGTAGTGGGTGATTCCACGCCAGCGTAGTCTCAGATTGTTTCTGGAAATTCTCACATAATAACTTTATTGGGAGGAAGTGTCACGCCCTGACCTTAGTATTCTTTGTTTTCTTTATTATTTTAGTTAGGTCAGGGTGTGACGAGGGTGGTATGTGTTGTTTTTGTCTAGTCTAGGGTTTTTTGTATGTCTATGTGAGTGTGTCTAGTCTAGACATATGTAGGTCTATGGTGGCCTGGATTGGTTCCCAATCAGAGGCAGATGTTTATCGTTGTCTCTGATTGGGGATCCTATTTAGGTTGCCATTTGCCAGTTTTGGTTTGTGGGTTATTGTCTTTGTGGTGTTGCATGTCTGCACTCATTGTTTATAGCGGTCACGTTCGTTTTGTTGTTTTGTATATTTCTTTATTAAAATAAGTATGTATTCAAATCACGCTGCGCCGTGGTCTCCTCTCTACGACGAACGTGACAGGAAGAATGTTTAACATGCTTATTAAATTTGTATTGCAAACCAATTTTGGGGAAAATCATGATGAAAGTGGCCATTTTAGGCATCATGGGGCAGCAGCGACTCTTCCTGGGGTCCAAACACACTAAAGCACCCACATTACACATAAAAAAGATTAAACAGGGAACTATGTTTGTACTGAATGAGCTAAAGATGAAACAGTACATCATATAACATCCCTACTCCACCACATATCCACAACACATTATGTTCAATACCACAATACAACAATATCGCAATGTGTGCATATGCGTGTGTCTGTACCTTTGTGTGTCTCCTCACAGTCCCCGTTGTTCCATAAGGTGTATTTTTATCTGTTTTTTAAATCTGATTCTGCTGCTTGCATCAGTTACCTGATGTGGAATAGAGTTCCATGTAGTCATGGCTCTATGTAGTACTGTGTCCTTCCCATAGTCTGTTCTGGACTTGGGGGACTCTGAAGAGACCTCTGGTGGCATGTGGGTTATATCTTGTGGGATATGCATGGGTGTCCGAGTATTTTAAACAGACAGCTCGGTACCTTCAGCTTGTCAACACCTCTTACAAAAACAAGTAATGATGAAGTCAATCTTTCTTCCACTTTGAGCCATGAGAGATTGACACGCATGTCATTAATGTTAGCTCTCCGTGTACTTTTAAGGGCCAGCTGTGCTGCCCTGTTCTGAGCCAACTGCAAGTCCCTCTTTGTGGCACCTGACCAAACTACTGAACAGTAGTCTAGGTGTGACAAAACTAGGGCCTGTAGGACCTGCCTACAGCTCTTTGTTAAGTGTTGCAGTCATTTCAGTCGCTGTAGTAGCTGACATGTATAGTGTTTTGTCATCCACATACATAGACATACTGGCCTTACTCAAAGCCAGTGGCATGTCGTTAGTAAAGCTGGAGAAAAGCAATGGGCCTAGACAGCTACCCTGGGTTCCTGATTCTACCTTGATTACTCTTTATCCACATTATAGCAGGGGGTGTAAAGCCATAACACATACGTTTTTTCAACAACAGACTATGATCGACAATGTCAAAAGCCGCACTGAAGTCTAACAAGACAGCCCCCACAATCATTTTATCATCAATTTCTCTCAGCCAATCATCAGTCATTTGTGTTAGTGCTGTGCTTGTTGAGTGTCCTTCACTATAAGAGTGCTGAAAGTCTGTTGTCAATGTTTACTGTGAAATAGCATTGTATCTGGTCAAACACAATTTTTTCCAGAAGTTTACTAAGGGTTGGTAACAGGCTGATTGCTCAGCTATTTGAGCCAGAAAAGGGGGCTTTACTATTCTTGGGTAGCAGAATGACTTTAGCTTCCCTCCAGGCCTGAGGGCACACACTTTCCAGAAGGCTTAAATTGAAGATGTGGCAAATAGGAGTGGCAATATCGTTCGCTATTACTTTGATGTGTGGTGTCAGCGTTTTTTGCTGGCATGTCATCCCTAAGTTTGCTTATCTTGCCATTGAAAAAGTAATTAAAGTATTTGGCGATATCAAAGGTATTATATCAGTGGGTTTCAGAGATAGTCAGAATATGAATCTCATCTATTACAAGCAAGTTGTTGACGTCATGGACCTTGTTTCTCAGGCTTATCAGAAGTAGACTTGCTCATGTTATTTATATTGGAGCTGTTAGTGCAGGGTGAGCTGCACACAGTGAACTTCCTACTAGGGCACACCACCTCAGTGCTAACAGTGTAACTCTGGTTCATAGGCTCATGATTACTGCATACAATAGCTGTAGGATCAACAGAGGTATTCAGGGAAGTTAGGGGGACATAAATTAAGTTACTTACATTATATCTTCCAACACCCCTGGGATAATGTACATTTGATGCAACATTATGACGACTCGTTGTCACAATGGTAGGGATTAACTGAGCTGGTCTTGGGTCATTGTGTGATGCCCTCCTGCCCCTGGCGGAGGTGTGTGGAGATGCCACCCTGCTGGAGGTGCACTGCAGCTTGTGGAGGTGTGTGCCTGGGTCACATGCCATCCTGGACTTTGTGGAGGAGCGGGCAGGGGAGGTGCCCTCGGCTGCCGCCTTAAAGAACCTGGGCACCAGTGTTTATGTCCACCAATGGCTGTGCCGCTATGACAACCAACGCCAAACCAGAGTGTGAGTCAACGTTTAGACTGTGTGTGTGTGTGTGTGTGTGTGTGTGTGTGTGTGTGTGTGTGTGTGTGTGTGTGTGTGTGTGTGTGTGTGTGTGTGGGTGTGTGGGTGTGTGGGTGTGTGTAGGTGTGTCTGTGTGCCTGTGTGTGTTGTGTGCCTCTGGTTGTTTCTACACACAAGAGGGTAGTAGTTGTAATAAACGCCATACGCTGTAATCTCCAATTGTTCAACAGTCAACCTTCCATCTCCTTCTCAGTTCCAGAATCTCTACAACCCTGCATCATGGCTAATAGAAAACTGCACCACCATGACAACAAAGATTTAAAACAAGCAGAAAGCCATTAAAAAGCCAGGGTCCACCAGACAAGTTTTCCGACATATTCTGGGGGATTTATCGATGTCCGGTGTAGATTATCTGTCCAGGGAGATTGTTAGTGGACTGCCAAAGGTACTAAAACTCTACAATTGAGTTGTAAAGAATCTGCATATCTGTGTAAGAGCGATGGCCTCACTGCACCGTCCGTTTGTTTGTCTGGTGGAATGGAGGAGAAGTTGGTTGGAAAGCAGATGTTGGGGGATTGTTGCCTCTCAAACTGAGCAAAAGGATAAAGGCAGGAGAGAAATATAGTCTGTGTGGCCTAGAGCTGACATAGAGGGGTGGGGAGCAAGATGTAGAGAGTTTGGGGGGAGGGGTGGGCCGTTTGAACGGGGAGGAGTTAAGTGAGAGGAAGGGAGGGAACTGATTGACAGGTTCTAATCACAGTAATTTGTGAATACTGTACATCTGGCGGCTTTATTCACCTCCTGCCCTTATGGCCCCTCGCCCCGTTATCCTGCCCATGGGCCCCCATGCAACCCTGTTAAATGTGTGTGTGTGAGCGTGTGAGTGTTCTTTGTGGCCCTGCAGGCCCCTGACTGCTGCCCCCCCTGAGATACCACGATGTTGTGGAGGGCCTGAGAGAGCAGCTGACCAGCTACTGTGTTCAGTTGTGGACCAGTACTATCCTGCAGGACGCAGAGAGACACCACTGGGCTGACCCCAAACCCTTCTAGGAGGTGAACTAGACCAGTATTACTGCCTGGTACTGGAGCTTTGCAGCTAATGTTTAGATACTAGACGGGGGGGTCCAACAGTAACGGGTGTCTTGGAGTGTTTGTAGTGCATGTCGTGTTCAATGTGGTATTTAGTCACTACAAATCTGCAGAATCTGGTAGACTTGGAGATCTCTCACTCTCTCTCTTTACTTTTATTCCAGAAATGTACTCTTTGCACTCTTAGCACCCCCGTCCTCTCCCGGCCCCCAACCCAGGGCTTCACTCTCAGCTCTCCCTGCACATCTGGGGCTCCTGTACTGCCCTGAGGGCTGGTGGGATTGAGCCGTCTGCACTGTGACCGTCTGGAATCAGGGCTGCTGGAACCTCCGGCCTCCGGCCTCCATTACCTATGACCCCTATACCAACCCAGACCCCTCCCTCTCCCTCCCTTTGTTCCCAGGCAGTGAGGCCAGACAGGCCTGCTGTGTGCAGGTGTGTGGGGCTGCCGTCTGGCTCTCGTCTGTCTCTCTCCTGCAGCCTGGAGCCTGGAGCTTAGAGGAGGCAGCTCAGCTCTTCCACCCCAGACCTAGACCCAGACCCAGCCAGTCTCAGCCACAAATGCACACCCTCCTGGTCCTGGTCCACATATAGGGAGGTCTACTGGGTCCAGAGGCAGAGGATGGAGCCCTGATCCCGGATGTACGGTCACGCTCAATCCCTAAATGACTGGCTTCTGGGGAGGCAGGGGAAGAGGGGAAGGGGGGGTGGAGACAGTCCCCGCTCACACCAGCCAAACTGAACCCATCCTGGGATCATTACGAGGAAACGTTGGACAATAATCTATCTTTGGTCACACTACCAACTCTAGGGCCTTGTCTGAGAACAATTAGTCCCAGGAAACCAGCCTCTCTTCTCGCTCTCTCTCTTTCTCTCTCCCCGCTCCCGCTCTATCGCTCTCTCTCTCTCTCTCTTTCTCCCTGTCCCTCCTGCTTTATCTCTCTCTCTCTCCCCGTCTCCATGTCTCTCCATTTCACTCAGACTGTCTTACAATTTTTTTGACCCAACGTAAAACTCATTCATGTTTCTGTCATCTCATCTCATTTCTGTGTGTGTGAGCATTTGTATGTTTGTGTGTGTGTGCATTTGTGTGTGTGTTTGAGCCACCATCTGTGTGTGTTTGTCTATGTGTGTGTGTGCATATCTTCTCTGGGATATGTGGGACTAGCGTCCCACCTCGCCAACAGCCAGTGAAATTGCAGGGCGCCAAATTCAAAACAACAGAAATCTCATAATTAAAATTCCTCAAACATACAAGTATTATACACCATTTTAAAGATACATTTCTTGTTAATCTAGCCACAGTGTCTGATTTCAAAAAGGCTTTACGGCGAAAGCACACCTTGCGATTATGTTAGGTCAGTGCCTAGCCACAGAAAACCATACAGCCATTTTCCAAAGAAGGAGAGGTGTCACAAAAGACAGAAATAGCGTTAAAATTAATCACTAACCTTTGATGATCTTCACCGGATGGCATTCCCAGGACTCCATGTTAGACAATAAATGTGTGTTTTGTTCGATAAAGTTCATCTTTATGTCCAAAAACCTCATTTGAAATTGGTGCGTTATGTTCAGTAATGCATTGTCCCAAACAAACTTCCGGTGAAAGTGCAGAGAGCCACATCAAATTACAGAAATACTCATCATAAATATTGATAAAAGATACAAGTGTTAAACATACAATTAAAGATAAACTTCTCCTTAATGCAACCGCTATGTCAGATTTCAAAAAAGTTTTACGTTAAAAGCACACCATGCAATTATGTTAGGTCAGCGCCTAGCCACAGAAAACCATACAGCCATTTTCCAAAGGAGAGGTGTCACAAAACTCAGAAATAGCGTTATAAATATTCACTTACCTTTGATCTTCATCGGAATGCACTCCCAGGAATCCCAGTTCCACAATAAATGTTTGTTTTGTTCGATAAAGTCCATAATTTATGTCCAAATACCTCCTTTTTGTTTGCGCATTTAGTCCAGTAATCCAAATGCACAATGCACAGGCACTAAGTTCAGACGAAAAGTCAAAAAAGTTCTATTAACGTTCGTAGAAACATGTCAAAAGATGTATAGAATCAATCTTTAGGATGTTTTTATCATAAATCCTCAATAATATTCCAACCGGACAATTCCTTTGTCTTTAGAAATTAAAGGGAACGCAGCTCGCGCTCACGGCCGCCCGCGTGACTTAGCGTTCCAAGCGTTAGTAGCGTTAGTAGCGTTACTAGTGTTAGTAGTTTTAGTAGTGTTAGCAGTGTTACTAGTGTTAGTAGTGTTACTAGTGTTAGTAGTGTCACTAGTGTTAGTAGTGTTAGTAGTGTTACTAGTGTTAGTAGTGTCACTAGTGTTAGTAGTGTTAGTAGTGTTACTAGTGTTAGTAGTGTCACTAGTGTTAGTAGTGTCACTAGTGTTAGTAGTGTTAGTAGTGTTACTAGTGTTAGTAGTGTCACTAGTGTTAGTAGTGTTAGTAGTGTTACTAGTGTTAGTAGTGTACTAGTGTTAGTAGTGTCACTAGTGTTAGTAGTGTTAGTAGTGTTAGTAGCGTTAGTTGTGTTTTTAGTATTTGTAGTGTTAGTAGCGCTTTTAATGTTTTAAGTGTTAGTTGTGTTAATAGTGTTAGTAGTGTTTGTAGTGTTACTAGTGCTACTAGTGTTAGTAGCATTACTAGTGTTACTAGTGTAAGTAGAGTTAGTAGTGTTAGTAGTGTTTCTAGCATTGGTAGCATTCGTAGTGTTAGTAGTGTTATTAGTGTCAGTAGTGTTAGTAGGGTTAGTATTGTTAGTAGTGTTATTAGAGTTAGTAGTGTTAGTCGGGTTAGTATTGTTAGTAGTGTTATTAGAGTTATTAGTGTTAGTAGTGTTAGTAGAGTTAGTAGTGTTAGTAGGGTTAGTATTGTTAGTAGTGTTAGTCGGACTTCTAGCGTTACTAGTGTTACTAGTGTGTGTATTGTTATTAGTGTTCATAGTATTAGTAGTGTTACTATGGTTACTAGTGTTAGTAGAGTTAGTAGTGTTGGTAGTGTTAATTTGTAGTGTTAGTAGTGTTATTCGTCTTGATAGTGTTAATATAGTTACTAGTGTTACTGGTTTTAGTATTGTTATTAGCAGTATTACTAGAGTTACTGGAGTTACTAGTGTTAGTAGTGTTAGTAGTGTTACTAGTGTTAGTAGTGTTAGTAGTGTTAGTGGTGTTAGTAGTGTTAGTGATGTTACTAGTGTTTGTAGTGTTAGTAGTGTTAGTGGTGTTAGTAGTGTTAGTGATGTTACTAGTGTTTGTAGTGTTAGTAGTGTTAGTGGTGTTAGTAGAGTTAGTAATGTTAGTAGTGTTACTAGTGTTAGAGTTTTATTAGTGTTAGTAGAGTTAGTAATGTTAGTAGTGTTACTAGTGTTAGAGTTGTATTAGTGTTAGTAGAGTTAGTAATGTTAGTAGTGTTACTAGTGTTAGAGTTGTATTAGTGTTAGTAGAGTTAGTAATGTTAGTAGTGTTACTAGTGTTAGAGTTGTATTAGTGTTAGTAGAGTTAGTAATGTTAGTAGTGTTACTAGTGTTAGAGTTGTATTAGTGTTAGTAGAGTTAGTAATGTTAGTAGTGTTACTAGTGTTAGAGTTTTATTAGTGTTAGTAGAGTTAGTAATGTTAGTAGTGTTACTAGTGTTAGAGTTGTATTAGTGTTAGTAGAGTTAGTAATGTTAGTAGTGTTACTAGTGTTAGAGTTGTATTAGTGTTAGTAGAGTTAGTAATGTTAGTAGTGTTACTAGTGTTAGAGTTTTATTAGTGTTAGTAGAGTTAGTAATGTTAGTAGTGTTACTAGTGTTAGAGTTTTATTAGTGTTAGTAGAGTTAGTAATGTTAGTAGTGTTACTAGTGTTAGAGTTGTATTAGTGTTAGTAGAGTTAGTAATGTTAGTAGTGTTACTAGTGTTAGAGTTGTATTAGTGTTAGTAGAGTTAGTAATGTTAGTAGTGTTACTAGTGTTAGAGTTGTGTTAGTAGAGTTAGTAATGTTAGTAGTGTTACTAGTGTTAGAGTTTTATTAGTGTTAGTAGAGTTAGTAATGTTAGTAGTGTTACTAGTGTTAGAGTTGTATTAGTGTTAGTAGAGTTAGTAATGTTAGTAGTGTTACTAGTGTTAGAGTTGTATTAGTGTTAGTAGAGTTAGTAATGTTAGTAGTGTTACTAGTGTTAGAGTTGTATTAGTGTTAGTAGAGTTAGTAATGTTAGTAGTGTTACTAGTGTTAGAGTTGTATTAGTGTTAGTAGAGTTAGTAATGTTAGTAGTGTTACTAGTGTTAGAGTTGTATTAGTGTTAGTAGAGTTAGTAATGTTAGTAGTGTTACTAGTGTTAGAGTTGTATTAGTGTTAGTAGAGTTAGTAATGTTAGTAGTGTTACTAGTGTTAGAGTTGTATTAGTGTTAGTAGAGTTAGTAATGTTAGTAGTGTTACTAGTGTTAGAGTTGTATTAGTGTTAGTAGAGTTAGTAATGTTAGTAGTGTTACTAGTGTTAGAGTTGTATTAGTGTTAGTAGAGTTAGTAATGTTAGTAGTGTTACTAGTGTTAGAGTTGTATTAGTGTTTGTAGAGTTAGTAATGTTATTAGTGTTAGTAGAGTTAGTAGTGGTAGTAGTGTTAGTAGTGGTAGTAGTGTTAGTAGTGGTAGTAGTGTTACTAGTGTTACTAGTGTTACTAGTGTTACTCGTGTTAGAGTTGTATTAGTGTTAGTAGAGTTAGTAATGTTAGTAGTGTTACTAGTGTTACTAGTGTTAGTAGTGGTAGTAGTGTTACTAGTGTCACTAGTGTTGGTAGTGTTAGTAATGTCCGTAGTGTTATTAGTGTTAATTTGCAGTGTTACTAATGTTAGTAGTGTTAGTAGTGTGAGTAATGTGTCTAGAGTTAGTAGTTTTAGTAGTGTTACTAGTGTTACTACTGGTAGTAGTTTTAGTAGTGTTACTAGTGTTGGTAGTGTGAGTAGTGTCCGTAGTGTTATTAGTGTTATTAGTTCTAGTAGCGTTAGTAGTGTTAGTAGTGTTACTAGTGTTAGTAGTGTTATTCGTTTTACTAGTGTTACTAGAGTTAGTAGAGTTAGTAGTGTTAGTAGTGTTTGTAGTGTTACTAGTGTTAGTAGTGTTGGTAGTGTTGGTAGTGTTAGTAGAGTTAGTAGTGTTAGTAGAGTTAGTAGTGTTAGTAGTGTTAGTAGTGTTTGTAGAGTTAGTAGTGTTAGTAGAGTTAGTAGTGTTAGTAGAGTTAGTAGAGTTAGTAGAGTTAGTAGAGTTAGTAGTGTTACTAGTGTTAGTAGTGTTACTAGTGTTAGTAGAGTTAGTAGTGTTAGTAGAGTTAGTAGTGTTAGTAGTGTTAGTAGTGTTTGTAGTGTTAGTAGTGTTAGTAGTGTTGGTAGTGTTATTAGAGTTAGTAGTGTTAGTAGTGTTTGTAGTGTTACTAGTGTTAGTAGTGTTAGTAGTGTTACTAGTGTTACTAGTGTTAGTAGAGTTAGTAGTGTTAGTAGTGTTGGTAGTGTTATTAGAGTTAGTAGTGTTAGTAGTGTTAGTAGTGTTACTAGTGTTAGTAGAGTTAGTAGTGTTAGTAGTGTTTGTAGTGTTAGTAGAGTTAGTAGTGTTAGTAGTGTTTGTAGTGTTAGTAGAGTTAGTAGTGTTAGTAGTGTTAGTAGTGTTATTAGAGTTAGTAGTGTTAGTAGTGTTAGTAGTGTTACTAGTGTTAGTAGAGTTAGTAGTGTTAGTAGTGTTTGTAGTGTTAGTAGAGTTAGTAGTGTTAGTAGTGTTTGTAGTGTTAGTAGAGTTAGTAGTGTTAGTAGTGTTGGTAGTGTTATTAGAGTTAGTAGTGTTAGTAGTGTTATTAGAGTTAGTAGTGTTAGTAGTGTTATTAGTGTTAGTAGAGTTAGTAGTGTTAGTAGTGTTAGTAGTGTTACTAGTGTTAGTAGAGTTAGTAGTGTTAGTAGTGTTTGTAGTGTTAGTAGAGTTAGTAGTGTTAGTAGTGTTTGTAGTGTTAGTAGAGTTAGTAGTGTTAGTAGTGTTGGTAGTGTTATTAGAGTTAGTAGTGTTAGTAGTGTTATTAGAGTTAGTAGTGTTAGTAGTGTTATTAGTGTTAGTAGAGTTAGTAGTGTTAGTGGAGTTAGTAGTGTTAGTAGTGTTAGTAGAGTTAGTAGAGTTAGTAGTTTTAGTAGAGTTAGTAGTGTTAGTAGTGTTAGTAGTGTTAGTAGAGTTAGTAGTGTTAGTGGAGTTAGTAGTGTTAGTAGTGTTAGTAGAGTTAGTAGAGTTAGTAGTTTTACTAGAGTTACTAGTGTTAATGGTGTCAGGAGTGTTAGTATTGTTGTTGCTATTTTACACCTTTGTGTTTTTAATTATCAATCAACTCCAGCAGACTACATTTCTATTTAAGTTAACTTTCTTTGAGTCATACGTGTGTAAAGCCTTATTTGAATATTCATTAATGTGTCACATTAAGGTGATTTGCAATGTGATATCCAATGTCTGTTGGAAGCCAACCTGCAGGAATATATCCAGCACTTTAACATCACTTACAACTTGCATTTAGAATGTCTGTCAGAGTAGGGAAGAAAATACAGTACATGAAGACTACCTTCTGCAGGGTTCTCCAACCTTGTTCTTGGAGAGCTACACTCCTGTCCCCAGTTGTATCTAGCCTGATTCAGTTGATCAAGCAGCTAATTATTAGAATCAGGCTCGGTAGATTAGGGTTGGAGTGAAAACCTAATGGAAGGTAGCTATCCAGAAACCGGATTGGAGAGCCCTGGTCTACATCATGTAAACTGGAACAACTATCCCACTAACAGTTGCTATAAATCCAACCACTTACAGATCAATGTACATGCAAAAACAGAGATATTGAAATAATATTTTTTTTAAATCTACCTGCAACAGGGCATGCTGGGAAGAATGACAATGAGGCCCCTCCCACATCTGTGGGTAACTCCATAGATTTACAGTTTTTGTTTTACAATTGCTGACAAGTGTTTACCTATACTTAAGATACTTTTTCTAAACTCTTAACACAGCAACACACCTACATCACACAATTAGCCAAATATTACATTTTCTGCTCAAAACCACATTTTGTTCATTAAATACCAACTCTACATTTCAAAATGCCTACATACACTAACTCTATCAATACACGGCAAACCCGACTCTCTAATCATTCTGTCAAAACACTAGTACAGTCGTGGCCAAAAGTTTTGAGAATGACGAGGACACGGCTGGAGAGCACTCTGTCATGCTGATTGAGTTCGAATAACAGACTGGTAGCTTCAAAAGGAGGATGGTGCTTGGAATCATTGTTCTTCCTCTGTCAAACATGGTTACCTGCAAGGAAACATGTGCCGTCATCATTGCTTTGCACAAAAAGGGTTTCACAGGCAAGGATATTGGTGCCAGTAAGATGGCACCTAAATCAACCATTCATTGGAACTTCAAGGAGAGCAATTGTTGTGAAGAAGGCTTCAGGGCGCCCAAGAAAGTCCAGCAAGCGCCAGGACCGTCTCCTAACGTTGATTCAGCTGCGGGATCGGGGCACCACCAGTGCAGAGCTTGCTCAGGAATGGCAGCAGGCAGGTGTGAGTGCATCTGCACGCACAGTGAGGCAAAGAATTTTGGAGGATGGCCTGGTGTCAAGAAGGGCAGCAAAGAAGCCACTTCTCTCCAGGAAAAAACATCAGGGACAGACTGATATTCTGCAACAGGTACAGGGATTGGACTGCTGAGGACTGGGGTAAAGTCATTTTCTCTGATGAATCCTTTTTCTGATTGTTTGGGGCATCCGGAAAAAAGCTTGTCCGGAGAAGACAAGGTGAGCGCTACCATCAGTCCTCTGTCATGCCAACAGTAAAGCATCCTGACACCATTCATGTGTGGGGTTGCTTCTTGACCAAGGGAGTGGGCTCACTCACAATTTTGCCTAAGAACACAGCCATAAATAAAGGATGGTACCAACACATCCTCCGAGAGCAACTTCTCCCAACCATCCAGGAACAGTTTGGTGACGAACAATGCCTTTTCCAGCATGATGGAGCACCTTGCCATAAGGCAAAAGTGATAACTAAGTGGCTTGGGGAACAAAACATCGATATTTTGGGTCCATGGCCAGGAAACTCCCCAGACCTTAATCCCATTGAGAACTTGTGGTCAATCCTCAAAAGGCGGGTGGACAAACAAACAAAAAACTAATTCTGACAAACTCCAAGCATTGATTATGCAAGAATGGGCTGCCATCAGTCAGGATGTGGCCCAGAAGTTTATTGACAGCATGCCAGGGCGGATTGCAGAGGTCTTGAAAAAGAAGGGTCAACACTGCAAATATTGACTCTTTGCATCAACTTCATGTCATTGTCAATAAAAGCCTTTAACACTTATGAAATGCTTGTAATTATACTTCAGTATTCCATATTAACATTTGACAAAAATATCTAAAGACACTGAAGTAGCAAACTTTGTGGAAATTAATATTTGTGTCATTCTCAAAACATTTGGCCACGACTGTACATGTTTTCTATTCAAGAGGAATACCATAGCACAACGACTTTCAAAATACTAACAGTTGATAGCATTACAAAAAACTCCATTACTTTTCATGTTTCAGTTCTACCTGCATACAATAGACAATATGAAATATGAAAACCATTGTTTTTTATAATTCAGTTTTCTTTTACTGTAAACCACTACATTTTTAGGTTAGTGTCGAATGTGTGCATTTTTGGCAACATGTTATCTAAAAATGAATGAATCATCTTTACTTTATAGAATGCTGTAATGAACACGATGGGAGACAGAGAGCTGGTTTCAAGTGCACGGCGCAGCAGGTGTTTATTGTAAAGGACCACAGGAGGAAGCAGGTAGCTGGGTCCAGGGGCAGGCAGAAGGTCCAAAAAAGGCACAGAGGTCCAAAAAAGGCAACAGTGCAGGCAGGGAAAAGGCTAGTAACGTTGTCCGAGAGATCAGGCAATAGGTAGATAACAGGAAATCCGATAGGCTAAAGTACAGGCAGGAAATAGGCAAAAGGCGTCGTTAGTGAGGCAGGCAAAAACTATCATACACGGGAGGAGTAAATCACGGGGGAAAACCCAGCGCTCCAAAAGATGTATGTCACAAAACAAACAATACCTCACAGTGATGGGGTGCAAAGAACTGAACTAAATAGTGTGTGATTATGACATACAAGTGTGTGAACAGGTGATCAGGATTCAGGTGATTGGGATCTGGACAGTGAGCTACGTTCAGGGGATCTATGTGTTTGAAGGTGTGAGTTGGAAGTGGGCTGGAAAGTGAGCTGCGTTCAGGGGATCGTTGGAAGCAGAAATGCACAGTAGAAAAAAATAGTAAGTGACATAATTGCTGCAGTAAAACCTTTATTAGCAACATGAAATTGCTGCCAGTGATCAACAAAAAATCTAACACACGGCCTTCGGTTCCAAATGTGTAAAAATAAAACACAATTACCTTAACAAAGGCACGGAAGGGGAAAAAAACACAAAAGTGCACAGTTCTGTTCTAATCTATACGATCTTCAGCATTTGGCCACATGTTCTCATCCACATCACATCTTGTGTCGTAGATAGAAACGCTTGGTATGCCTTATCCACCCCTGGCAGTCTTCAGCTGAGAGGTCTCTGCAGCCGTCATCCATTGCATCCAGGAGGGACATTTGGTCATGTGGCCGACGATCATATACTTTCCACCTCCAGGCAGAAAAAAATTCCTCAATGGTGTTGAGGGAAGGCGAGTAGGTGGGGAGGAAAAGGGAAACCATTCTTGAATGGGCTGCAAACCAGTTTGTGATTGCATGTGAATGGTGGAATGCTACATTGTCCCATGCAATCACAAATGTCCTCATGTTTCCTCCCACCTGCTCCTTTTCTGCTTCTGGCACCAGTTGTTGTTGGAGGTCATCTAAACACAGAAGAAGGAGCTCAGTGTTGTAGGGGCCAATCTGGCATTTCTGCAGGTCCAAACCAGCACTCCAGACTGCAGCACACATTGTGATATTTGCTCCTCTCTGACGCAGCACATCAACGGTGGCCCTTTTCCTGATTACGCTTCTTCCCCGCCGACGTGTTTTTGCCAGGTTAAACCCTGCCTCGTCTACATAAATGATTTCATGTGGGGTCTGATTAGCCTCCAACTCCATGACTCTCTGAAAGAAATCAAACACAGTATGTGTAAATGTTTTCCAGTATGTCCTACTATATGTACTGTAACCACTGTTTACATGTAGAGTAGCATAGTGTAAAACTCACTGTAGAACAAGACATATTGGATAGACATCATACCTGGACGTATTGGTGTCGGAGTTCCTTGACACACTCACTGTTCCTTTCAAAAGGAACTGTGTACAGCTGTTTCATTCGAACTCTGTGTTTGGTCAGAGTTAGAGCAATGGTAGTCAGGCTGATGCTTTCCACACTGTGAGATACTAGGTTGTCCGTTACAATTCTGGTCTGAATTTCTCTCAGTTTTATTGCATTGTCAGCAATGACCAATCCTACAATGGCTCTTGGTCTTCACTGAGGAGCTTTCCTCTTCCCCCAGAGAGAGGAAGACGTTGTGTCCTTTAGAGGAACAAAAATACAACATATGTATTTGCATAGGGACTGGTGGCTTACAGTTACTGTGGGACATAGCAACAGTAATGATAGAATAAGCCTTTGTAAAATGCATTACTTACCTGTTGGTTCGTTGAACATTCTGGATAATGGAAGCCACGGTTGACCGTCTGAGATTAGGCTGGACTCTTTCACCAGCCTCTCTCAGTGATAGACCATAGTATTAGACTGGACTGTTTCACCAGCCTCTCTCAGTGATAGACCATAGTATTAGACTGGACTCTTTCACCAGCCTCTCTCAGTAATAGACCATGGTATTAGGCTGGACTCTTTCACCAGCCTCTCTCAGTAATAGACCATGGTATTAGGCTGGACTCTTTCACCAGCCTCTCTCAGTGATAGACCATAGTATTAGACTGGACTCTTTCACCAGCCTCTCTCAGTGATAGACCATGGTATTAGACTGGACTCTTTCACCAGCCCCTCTCAGTGATAGACCATAGTATTAGACTGGACTCTTTCACCAGCCTCTCTCAGTGATAGACCATAGTATTAGACTGGACTCTTTCACCAGCCTCTCTCAGT
This sequence comes from Salvelinus alpinus, assembly GCF_045679555.1. NCBI lineage: Eukaryota > Metazoa > Chordata > Actinopteri > Salmoniformes > Salmonidae > Salvelinus > Salvelinus alpinus. Next base: position 89,313,649 of record NC_092090.1, read on the forward strand.
GATAGACCATGGTATTAGGCTGGACTCTTTCACCAGCCTCTCTCAGTGATAGACCATAGTATTAGACTGGACTCTTTCACCAGCCTCTCTCAGTGATAGACCATAGTATTAGACTGGACTCTTTCACCAGCCTCTCTCAGTGATAGACCATAGTATTAGACTGGACTCTTTCACCAGCCTCTCTCAGTGATAGACCATAGTATTAGACTGGACTCTTTCACCAGCCTCTCTCAGTGATAGACCATAGTATTAGACTGGACTCTTTCACCAGTCTCTCTCAGTGAAAGATCATGGTATTAGGCTGGACTCTTTCTCCAGCCTCTCTCAGTGATAGCCCATGGTATTAGGCTGGACTCTTTCACCAGCCTCTCTCAGTGATAGACCATGGTTTATCACATGGTCTATGATGGTGGCTCTTATTTCATCAGTGACAACAGCTCTTACTCTCCTCTGAACACCACCACACATTCTTACTCCTCTCCCCCTACCTCTCCTTTTCCCTTGTCCTGGTCCAACTACTCCTCTCTCTGGTCCAACTACTCCTCTCCCTACCTCTCCTTCTCCCTTGTCCTGGTCCAACTACTCCTCTCCCTACCTCTCCTTCTCCCTTGTCCTGGTCCAACTACTCCTCTCCCTGGTCCAACTACTCCTCTCCCTACCTCTCCTTCTCCCTTGTCCTGGTCCAACTACTCCTCTCCCTGGTCCAACTACTCCTCTCCCTGGTCCAACTACTCCTCTCTCTGGTCCATCTAATAAACAATTGAATAATTTTCAATTACCTCTGCCACTAGTTTGACACCAAAACACTGAAAGAAAATACATATTGACATAATAAAATAATAAGTGTATGAAAATGAATGATAAATAAATGAATGAAAATGAATGAAAATGAAAAAAATGCTGTATATTCACTGTTCTACTAAAGATGTTGTATGGTGTATGTTAATGACTATCTGTCATGTGTATCAGGACCTTCCTGTACCGGCCTCTAGAGGGCTCTGGCCCAGCTCTGACCCAGCTCTGACCCAACTCTGGCAGCCATACACTGGCTCAGTGCCATCCACCCTATCCTGTTCCCCCAGCAGGCAGGATGGTACATAACACACACACACACACACACACACACACACACACACACACACACACACACACACACACACACACACACACACACACACACACACACACACACACACACACACACACACACACACACACACACACACACACACACACACACACACACACACACACACACATTCTTATACACCACCACCCATATCAAAAACCAAATGTGTGCTGAGTTAGGGACATGCTACAGTTTGTCATAGCTCATACTTTACTCTGCTAGGCCATTGTGTTCTTGAGTGCCCCAGCCTTACCCAGACTCTGATAATGCAACACAGATGCAGTGAAAGAATCAGAGAGGGGACCTCTAGTGCAGTGCCACTACACACACTGTGTTTATGTTGATGGTTGCTGTTGGAGAGGGGGTTCACTCAGGGTGTAAACAGGAAAGACAGAGAGAGTTTGTGGAGTGAGAAGTGTGTGTGTGTGTGTGTGTGTGTGTGTGTGTGTGTGTGTGTGTGTGTGTGTGTGTGTGTGTGTGTGTGTGTGTGTGTGTGTGTGTGTGTGTGTGTGTGTGTGTGTGTGTGTGTGTGTGTGTGTGTGTGTGTGTGTGTGTGTTTGGGGGTTTGGGGAGGGGTGACTGTTAAGACCTGAGAAGGTGCATTCGATCACTCTCCGCCCTCGCCTCATACTGCCCTCGCCTGATACTGCCCTCGCCTTATACTGCACACGCCTCATACTGCCCTCGCCTTATACTGCACACGCCTCATACTGCCCTCGCCTCATACTGCCCTCGCCTTATACTGCACACGCCTTATACTGCACACGCCTCATACTGCACACGCCTCATACTGCCCTCGCCTCATACTGCCCTCGCCTTGTACTGCCTTCACCTCATACTGCCTTCACCTCATACTGCCTTCTCCTCATACTGCCTTCTCCTCATACTGCCTTCACCTCATACTGCCCTCGCCTTATACTGCCATCGCCTCATACTGCCCTCGCCCCATACTGCCCTCGCCCCATACTGCCCTCATCCCATACTGCCCTCGTCCCATACTGCCCTCGTCCTATACTGCCCTCGCACCATACTGCCCTCGCCCCATACTGCCCTCGTTCCATACTGCCCTCGCTCCATACTGCTCCTCACCCCCCACCCCTGGGTGATGTCATTGCCTGCTTAGAGTACACAAATCAACCCCTGCCCTGCTCCCAAGGCTCAGAGAGCTGAAATTAGTTTATTTCTATGTCCTCTTTATTTTCCCTGTGTTCAAAGATGACAGGGTGCCTTGCTGTGGTTCCCTGGCAAAATCCACCGGTCCTTCCATGGCCAGACCCTGTAACCAGACCTTTCCTCAGCTCAGCCCCTCACATAAACTGACTGTTATAATTATTAAATAAAACAACAATAAAAACACAAAGCACATCCATAAATCAAGTAGCATTATGGCCCATAAAAGCGTGGTGCTATCTGTTTTTGGGGTATGTATTTGACGCTGTAATCTGACCCTCCTGCTGTAGCAGGTCAGATTTATCAGAGCAGTTAAAGAAGGATTTTTCCTGGATTTGCAGTCCCAGTGACATCATAAATTGTGCTGTCAGGTTCAGGCATAGAGTTCCTCACTCAAGCAGCATGGTGGTGTACCACACTCTTGCTTTTTGGCTGGAATGGGACGGCTAGCTTTCCCTCCCCCTTTCTACGCCTATTTTGTCATGCCCGCCATCAAATTTTATTGAGATGTGTAAAGTATACACACACACAGCCGCAACCACACAACACACACACACTCCAAGGACAGGCCATAGTACACCCAACTGGCTGTAACCTCACTCTTCTACTAAAGACATAGGGCAGGGATCATCAACTAGGTTCAGCCGCGGCCCAATTTGTTCTTGAGTGGATGGTCGTGGGCCCGAACATAATTACAAATCATTTGTAGAATGCAAATTGACCGTAAGAAGTACAAACAGACACAACATAATCATTTAAAACCTTGCCTACATCTGTATATGATCACCAGTCTCTCTATTAAGCATGGGAATAATAACAGATTTCCAAAATTAAAATGACTTGGGGCTGATTTCCTGGTGTTTTTACAGTCTTTATTAAATGTATTTGCTCAGAAAACTTGGGGGGAGGCAACAAAATCCCCCACGGGCCAAATTCGTCCCACTGGCCCCCAGTTGGGGAACCCTGACGTAGGGGGTTATGCTGTATATTCACTGTTATACTAAAGACGTAGGGGGTCATGCTGTATATTCACTGTTCTACTAAAGACGTAGGGGGTTATGCTGTATATTCACTGTTCTACTAAAGACGTAGGGGGTTATGCTGTATATTCACTGTTCTACTAAAGACGTAGGGGGTCATGCTGTATATTCACTGTTCTACTAAAGACGTAGGGGGTTATGTTGTATATTCACTGTTCTACTAAAGACGTAGGGGGTTATGTTGTATATTCACTGTTCTACTAAAGACGTAGGGGGTTATGCTGTATATTCACTGTTCTACTAAAGACGTAGGGGGTTATGCTGTATATTCACTGTTCTACTAAAGACATAGGGGGTTATGCTGTATATTCACTGTTCTACTAAAGACGTAGGGGGTTATGCTGTATATTCACTGTTCTACTAAAGACGTAGGGGGTTATGCTGTATATTCACTGTTCTACTAAAGACGTAGGGGGTTATGCTGTATATTCACTGTTCTACTAAAGACGTAGGGGGTCATGCTGTATATTCACTGTTCTACTAAAGACGTAGGGGGTTATGCTGTATATTCACTGTTCTACTAAAGACGTAGGGGGTCATGCTGTATACTCACTGTTCTACTAAAGACGTAGGGGGTTATGTTGTATATTCACTGTTCTACTAAAGACATAGGGGGTTATGTTGTATATTCACTGTTCTACTAAAGACGTAGGGGGTTATGCTGTATATTCACTGTTCTACTAAAGACGTAGGGGGTTATGCTGTATATTCACTGTTCTACTAAAGACATAGGGGGTTATGCTATATTTTCATGTATTTTTTTTCACCAAATGTTTTTATTTGCCTTTAGCCGTCCAAGATCAAACATAACTCCTTCCCGGTGCACACTCTAAGCAAGCGAGCATGAAGGCATTTGCAGACTAGCCTGGTAGGGGAGGAGGACCTGACATTCAAGGAGGCTACAGCATTACAGTATATTAGTGGTTCATGGCTGTATGTCCTCCACTGCTTTCTATCAGTCTAGTTACCTCTGCAGATCTATCACTGTTGTTACAGTATGTGTCGTTTCTCCTGCCTCCCTCTTCCTGTCTGTCTGTCTTGTGACTGTCTGGGTTGAAGGGAGGGCCTGGCGGGTGAAGCCGCCTCAGAGGGCCAGCTGAGGCTGCTGACCTCTGACCCAGGATGCAGTCCGATGTTGCTGTTGACCGCCATCCTGCACAGAGACCTCCTGGAACACTCCCGTAAAACCACACATTCTGATGAAAATACTTTAGCTTCCTGCTCATAATTTATATTAATTGAATACTTTATTGTCCCTTTAGGGGAAATTTGTCTGGCAACATACAGCAGCTCCTGTGTACACATACACAACACATACGACACTTCCCTTATGTACATATATGTAAAATGTGTCCAATATCTAATTAAGTTGTAGATAGAGATTTTATGAATTTGTTTTGTTTTTCTATTAATGAAATAGCCTCTTTTCTTTAAACCAAAAATACCTCTCTCCCAGAGGCTCATGGGCAGATAGTGTTCTCAGGGCCTGGGGCCCTAATGGAAGTAATCACATCTCTGGACGGGCTGTGCAGTGGCTGAACGTCTTCATCATCATGGCTAAATCAATAGAGTGCAGTAACAAACACTGCAGGGGGCTAGCCTGACAATACACACTGACCTTTAAACATCTCCTTCCCTTCTCTCCTTGCTGGGAAAATGCAACCTTTAAAGACTGTTGTGCACTTGCACATTAATTCACATGAAAAACAACCTTATTAGTAACAAAGCCGGTCTTCTAAGATAATGGCAGCCAGCTAGTGCTTCTCACCCCTCACCGTCGCCTGAGCCCACACTGCGCTGCCGTGCATCAACACCGCTACCACGCGGACGCAGCCACGGAGACCAGCTAATTAAGAGGAACCAAACAGACCCAACTCCCAGCAGCCACTGCTGTCTTAACCGCTCTGTGATAGGTGGGTCTGTTCTCTGGAGTGCGGTGTGCGCGGCAGTGCCAGTAGCGCTAGCAGGCCACGCATGGGTTTCTGCTACATTAGGTCCTCTCTGTATAGTACATGAGCCGATTTATACACAGGACTGTGTTATTATCATCACACACTGTGTCTGCTTCCAATTACAGATATGAGAGAGAGAGAGAGAGAGAGAGAGAGAGAGAGAGAGAGAGAGAGAGTATCCAAAATGGAGATGTATGGGTAAACCACTTCTCCAATCTTTTTGGCTCTATAACAAAGAATAAAGAGCAAAAACATATACATGATCAAATACAAATCCTAGAATCAACTATTAAAGACTACCAGAACCCACTGGATTCTCCAATTACCTTGAATGAGTTACAGGACAAAATAAAAACCCTCCAACCCAAAAAGGCCTGTGGTGTTGATGGTATCCTTAATGAAATGATCAAATATACAGACAACAAATTCCAATTGGCTATATTAAAACTCTTTAACATCGTCCTTAGCTCTGGCATCTTCCCCAATATTTGGAACCAAGGACTGATCACCCCAATCCACAAAAGTGGAGACAAATTTGACCCCAATAACTACCGTGGAATATGCGTCAACAGTAACCTTGGGAAAATACCCTGCATTATCATTAACAGCAGACTCGTACATTTCCTCAATGAAAACAATGTACTGAGCAAATGTCAAATTGGCTTTTTACCAAATTACCGTACAACAGACCATGTATTCACCCTACACACCCTAATTGACAACCAAACAAACCAAAACAAAGGCAAAGTCTTCTCATGCTTTGTTGATTTCAAAAAAGCCTTCGACTCAATTTGGCATGAGGGTCTGCTATACAAATTGATGGAAAGTGGTGTTGGGGGTAAAACATACGACATTATAAAATCCATGTACACAAACAACAAGTGTGCGGTTAAAATTGGCAAAAAACACACACATTTCTTCTCACAGGGTCGTGGGGTGAGACAGGGATGCAGCTTAAGCCCCACCCTCTTCAACATATATATCAACGAATTGGCGCGGGCACTAGAACAGTCTGCAGCACCCGGTCTCACCCTACTAGAATCCGAAGTCAAATGTCTACTGTTTGCTGATGATCTGGTGCTTCTGTCACCAACCAAGGAGGGCCTACAGCAGCACCTAGATCTTCTGCACAGATTCTGTCAGACCTGGGCCCTGACAGTAAATCTCAGTAAGACCAAAATAATGGTGTTCCAAAAAAGGTCCAGTCGCCAGGACCACAAATTCCATCTAGACACCGTTGCCCTAGAGCACACAAAAAACTATACATACCTCGGCCTAAACATCAGCACCACAGGTAGCTTCCACAGAGCTGTGAACGATCTGAGAGACAAGGCAAGAAGGGCATTCTATGCCATCAAAAGGAACATAAATTTCAACATACCAATTAGGATCTGGCTAAAAATACTTGAATCAGTCATAGAGCCCATTGCCCTTTATGGTTGTGAGGTCTGGGGTCCGCTCACCAACCAAGATTTCACAAAATGGGACAAACACCAAATTGAGACTCTGCATGCAGAATTCTGCAAAAATATCCTCCGTGTACAACGTAGAACACCAAATAATGCATGCAGAGCAGAATTAGGCCGATACCCACTAATTATCAAAATCCAGAAAAGAGCCGTTAAATTCTACAACCACCTAAAAGGAAGCGATTCCCAAACCTTCCATAACAAAGCCATCACCTACAGAGAGATGAACCTGGAGAAGAGTCCCCTAAGCAAGCTGGTCCTAGGGCTCTGTTCACAAACACAAACACACCCCACAGAGCCCCAGGACAACAGCACAATTAGACCCAACCAAATCATGAGAAAACAAAAAGATAATTACTTGACACATTGGAAAGAATTAACAAAAAAACAGAGCAAACTAGAATGCTATTTGGCCCTAAACAGAGAGTACACAGTGGCAGAATACCTGACCACTGTGACTGACCCAAACTTAAGGAAAGCTTTGACTATGTACAGACTCAGTGAGCATAGCCTTGCTATTGAGAAAGGCCGCCGTAGGCAGACATGGCTCTCAAGAGAAGACAGGCTATGTGCTCACTGCCCACAAAATGAGGTGGAAACTGAGCTGCACTTCCTAACCTCCTGCCCAATGTATGACCATATTAGAGAGACATATTTCCCTCAGATTACACAGATCCACAAAGAATTTGAAAACAAATCCAATTTTGATAAACTCCCATATCTACTGGGTGAAATTCCACAGTGTGCCATCACAGCAGCAAGATTTGTGACCTGTTGCCACAAGAAAAGGGCAACCAGTGAAGAACAAACACCATTGTAAATACAACCCATATTTATGCTTATTTATTTTAACTTGTGTGCTTTAACCATTTGTACATTGTTACAACACTGTATATATATAATATGACATTTGTAATGTCTTTCTTGTTTTGAAACTTCTGTATGTGTAATGTTTACTGTTAATTTGTATTGTTTACTTCACTTTTGTGTATTATCTACCTCACTTGCTTTGGCAATGTTAACACATGTTTCCCATGCCAATAAAGCCCCTTGAATTGAATTGAGAGAGAGAGAGAGAGAGAGAGAGAGAGAGAGAGAGAGAGAGAGAGAGAGAGAGAGAGAGAGAGAGAGAGAGAGAGAGAGAGAGAGAGAGAGAGAGAGAGAGAGAGAGAGAGAGAGAGAGAGAGAGAGAGAGAGAGAGAGAGAGCAGAGAGAGAGAGAGAGGCAGAGAGAGAGAGAGAGCAGAGAGAGAGAGAGCAGAGAGAGAGAGAGAGAGAGAGAGAGAGAGAGAGAGAGAGAGAGAGAGAGAGAGAGAGAGAGAGAGAGAGAGAGAGAGAGAGAGAGAGAGAGAGAGAGAGAGAGAGAGAGAGAGAGAGAGAGAGAGAGAGAGAGAGAGAGAGAGAGAGAGAGAGAGAGGCAGAGAGAGAGAGAGAGAGAGAGGCAGAGAGAGAGAGAGGCAGAGAGAGAGAGAGAGAGAGAGAGAGAGAGAGAGAGAGAGAGAGAGAGAGAGAGAGACAGAGAGAGACAGAGAGAGAGAGAGAGAGACAGAGAAAGAGAGAGAGAGAGAGAGACAGAGACAGAGAGAGAGAGAGAGACAGAGAGAGAGAGAGAGAGAGAGAGAGAGAGAGAGAGAGAGAGAGAGAGAGAGAGAGAGAGAGAGAGAGAGAGAGAGAGAGAGAGAGAGAGAGAGAGAGAGAGACAGACCCTATGCTGGGCCTTGCTGGCAAAAGATAATGTATCAAGGTTGCAGGAGGTGTATTTGTTGGCCATGTAGGAGCTGAGAGATTGAGAGGCGTGGTGTCAACTCCTCAGAAATGGAGAATCAGTCTTTCTATCATAACTCATCTCCAGCTCCATAATGGGCTCATTAATAAAATGTGCCTAGTTAACCCGCCATGCTCTTCAGCACCCCAAGTGGAAGAAAATATATGTCCCCACTTTCCCCCCGGTATCACCACGCGCCCTCTCCTTACGGACCAATTACCAGGCTGACAGACTACAAGGCGGAGGCATTATCCACATAATGCAGTGTAATAGAGTGATTGTAGGTCAAAGGATGTTTGAGCACTTTTTTTGTGCCAAGTCAATTCCCATTGGTGAATGGGCTTTCTGTCTTCTCAAATAGCCGGGCAATATTAGGGCCCTCGCATCCCTTAATGAGGCCGGCACTTTAGGCCTGTCATTTTAAAATAGTTCAGCATTTGTCAAGGGGGAGCACAAACAACGGCCTGTCTTCGCTCAAAGGGCCCGCTCATTGAGTGCTGCGTGGCATTCGCCCTCTTATTCAACTACCTGTCATCTCCCACAAAACAGACTGACGGACGGCCTCTGGACCTGTGCCACCGGAGGAACCCAGGTGATTCCCACCCCCATCCCATGCCTGCAGCAACCCCCACAGGGACATCCTGTGTTCCTCTGTGCTTCCTACCTTCCATCTAGGAAGGGCCAGTAACCGAAAGGTTGCTAGATTGAATCCCCGAGCTGACAAGGTAAAAATATGTCGTTCTGCCCCTGAACAAGGCTGTTAACCCACTGTTCCTAGGCCGTCAAATTAAATAAGAATTTGTTCCTAACTGACATGCCTAGTTAAATAAAGGTTAAAAATTACCGTTTTTCGTCCACAAGAGTCTTTGGAATTTGTTTGTTTTTCTATAGTTTCAATACATATGTGTGGGTGTGTTTTTTTCTATGCCAACACTTATTTTGTTACCTCTTGCTTGCATGCTTCAGCTTGCACAGCCTTGACATTTTTCAATATGTACAGGCCTTGAGATCATTTCCAACTTGACGCGTTTGATAATGCTGTAGTTCCAGTTCCCACCTCCAAGTTGCAGCTGGTGAACATTGCGAATCATGACGGCTAAGGTTGAATTGGAAGGTTAGCGGTGCACAGCCATCTACTGAGCGCAGCTGAAAAGGCCCCATTCAGAACTGACAAATGCTTGGGTTTCACAATAGTCCTTGACCTTTTTTATATGTGTTTGTCACTTCAGCTTTTCCCTAAAATAAGACTTATCTTTTCAGATTTCAAAAGGGAGGAGGAGGCAGATGCTGTGTCTTCTGTGAAGAGTGAGGCAGGAGATGAGTTTATGGACGTGGTGTTCAATGTGCTCAGCTCTCTGAACAATGTCCCCAATGTCCTGACCCTGGCCCTGGAGACATATTTTGACAGGGGACACTTCTGGGACTATACAGCCTGGCAGGTATTCAAACCTCACTGTTGTTTACAGCACCGGTATTTTACACTGTAGTGCACTGTATTTTAGACACTTTCGTGAACATAATGCAGGATACAGACTGAGTTTCCAAAGAGAAACTCTAAAGAAACCTGCCTCCTAACTAAAGTTCAGATTAGACGTGGGGCAAATACATCACATATTTTGGAAAAACCAAACTTGAGCTTGATTTAGTTTGACTGGTACAATGGAACCAATTAGTCCTTAAAGTGCAAACTCCAAGTTAAATTAAGCACACTTAAAATATGTTGAACTATTTGACGTGTTTATTTGACCAAGGTCAGGTTCAGATCAAGTTATAGGTTAACGCTAAACCGTCCTTGTGTGGCTGTGTGTGTGTGTGTGTGTGGCTGTGTGTGTGTGTGTGTGTGTGTGTGTGTGTGTGTGTGTGTGTGTGTGTGTGTGTGTGTGTGTGTGTGCGTGTGTGTGTGTGTGTGTGTGTGTGTGTGTGTGTGTGTGTGTGTGTGTGTGTGTGCGTGTCGTCACTATTCAAATAAGTTAAACACATCAGAAGTGGGCTTTTATTGGAATGAAGTCGAGAGTTCATTACAAATCCAAACTGTTTACTTATTGTCCTTTCCATTACATAACATATCAAGAGTCCTGCTCCAACAGCAGCTCAGCAGTTTGAGCTAATCATACTACATTGGTTCAGTGCTCAGTAACAGAGACTGCAATTACTCCCTGACACTTCCCTTTCTTTGGAAAAAGCTTTGATTTTGTGGCTTAATCAGGGTTCCTGTGAAGTCTCAGCTCTTTCTGGTTTCTTTTTTATTCCGTCACATACGAGGGGTAATTATTGTTGCATAAATTAGGCTGATTGGAGAAGAGACAGTGGTGGATTCACTCCTGTAGTCTCAATGTTACCCTCTCTCTCTCTCTCTCTCTCTCTCTCTCTCTCTCTCTCTCTCTCTCTCTCTCTCTCTCTCTCTCTCTCTCTCTCTCTCTCTCTCTCTCTCTCTCTCTCTCTCTCTCTCTCTCTCTCTCTCTCTCTCTCTCTCTGTGTCTCCCGTTGTCATTAGCTTAATTGATGCTCTAGGCTGCACCTCCCAACTGAGACGGGGTATAATTTAATTTTGGAGCACATGATATCCCTGACCCATCTAATGATCTCTCTGGGAACTTCTCTACTGTTCCATGTATTATCTAGAGTCAGTAATGCCCAATGCCTTAACAATCAGCTAGTATAGGTTGAAGTCTTATAGGTTGAAGTTGTTAGAAGCTATGTTTCCATTAATAACTTGTCTGGTGATCTTTTTGTTGAGAAAGTTTGTCTAGAAATAAGACGCCTGCCATGGTGCGTTTCCAATGAACTGTCTTGTCAATAAAAACAGCTATAAGTAATTCCGTTACACCTTAAAAAACACTTTTTCACAAAAAAAATAGACTGTCGAATAAAAATGATGTGGTTAACTGTTTCCATTATCCTGTTAGACAAATTGTGCATTAATAAAGTGGCGACAGACTGTATGCCCCACCCACCTATCATTTATGTATCAGGTAGACCTGCAACAGCCAGCATGGATAGAATGCAAGAATTTACTAATATTTGCCATATTCTAATAATTGTCATGTTCCAACTTATCGCCTTGGTCCGTGCCATGGTGTAACTTGCATTCACGCAGGCCTAGATGATCTGAAGCAATTTGATGGGGAAAACTTCATATTGCAATGTGAAGTAATTAAGGCATTCTTGAAAGTCAAGACAATCCTTGTGCTACAAAGAAATGTCGCAAAGATTTTTTGGTAACATTCATTTTGTTGAATAAACCTTGGTCAATGGAAACCTGTCTACTGAGTATATAAAAGTGGTGAGTTGAGAACAGTGTGTGAATATGGGATGAGTTTTGACAAATTAGTTGATGACTCACTTGCTTCAGGAGACAGAGGTTTTGTTTTCCCATGCAGAAAACCTATACAACTTTTTTTCTTCTTTTCTTTTAAAGGGGAGGAGAGTTATAGATGGTAGTGTCCCCTGAGACGTCACTTCCAGTCCTGCCCCTGTACTAAATCTCTGTGATGTATTGTAGCTCTATGTTTTACTGCTAACGCTGTAGAAATGTTCCAGATGCCATACAGCTAGCTGCATACTGTTGCTGCTCTGGTGCATGTATGTACAGGATTTCAAAGACCAACATGCTTGGGAAAGTCGGTACCCTAATACCCACCTGGCTTTGGTACACACTACCTCACTTCTCCTGGTTTTGGTACACGATACCTCAGTTCCCCTGGTATTGGTACACACTACCTCACTTCTACTGGTTTTGGTACACGATACCTCAGTTCCCCTGGTATTGGTACACACTACCTCACTTCTCCTGGTTTTGGTACACGATACCTCAGTTCCCCTGGTATTGGTACACACTACCTCACTTCTCCTGGTATTGGTACACACTACCTCACTTTTACTGGCTTTGGTACACGATACCTCAGTTCCCCTGGTATTGGTACACACTACCTCACTTCTACTGGTTTTGGTACACGATACCTCAGTTCCCCTGGTATTGGTACACACTACCTCACTTCTACTGGTTTTGGCACGCGATACGTCACTTCTCCTGGTATTGATACACACTACCTCACTTCTCCTGGTTTTGGTACACGATACCTCAGTTCCCCTGGTATTGGTACACACTACCTCACTTCTACTGGCTTTGGTACACGATACGTCACTTCTCCTGGTATTGATACACACTACCTCACTTCTACTGGCTTTGGTACACGATACCTCAGTTCCCCTGGTATTGGTACACACTACCTCACTTCTACTGGCTTTGGTACACAATACCTCACTTCTCCTGGTATTGATACACACTACCTCACTTCTACTGGCTTTGGCACGCGATACGTCACTTCTTCTGGTATTGATCTCCAAACACTTATTAGCAACTTTTTAAATCTGCTGCGATGTTTTCAGATTTTCCCTTTTAAATAATCTTTCTCTCCTTGGCACTGAAATGGTCCTTTAGAATCAGTAATAGACAAATTTGTGTCTCCTGGTTGCCCGGTCTTGATAAGTTGCTGATTTAAATACATCAATTGATAAGCATTACCCAATTTAGAATAAGAGCAGTTCCAAACACTTTTTCCCCTCTGTCTTGAGGGTGCCGCTCCTGTCCTGTCCTAGTCTCAGCACGGCCAGTCCCCGTGGTGGTCAGCTGTATCCGGGCCGTGGTTAGCCTGGTCGACATGGTGCTGGACTGGCAGGCCCCTGAGGAGCCTCGTTACCCCCTCGTGAGACAAGACGTTCCAGCCAGCGTCCTCACTAAAGTCCCAAAAGACTGTTGCTACACCCCTCAGATCCCTCAGAGTACTGGGCCAACTGTCTAATTTGTGTAATTCCAGAGATGAGGGAAAATAAGTGGATTAATCTATTCTCGTAATTCACAGGAACCCATTTGATTGACTATTAAATGCTCAGATTTGTGTGAAACACCTTGACCCCTGGCTGACCTTACTCTCCTGTCGGTCAGGTGAACCTGGCCCTCCAGGCACTCTCCTTCATCCACACCAACCTGCCCTTGGCCGTGGCCTCCCTCCCCCTGCCTGTACACTTCCTCTTCCACCCCCCGAAAAACACCTTTCCCATCATGCTCGGTAGCTGCGCTGACATTGCCTGGAGGACCCCACCTCCCTGGAGCTGCTGTGGGGGCATACATCTTGACATACATCTAGACATACATCTAGACATACATCTAGACATACATCTAGACATGCATCTAGTCATACATCTAGACATACATCTAGTCATACATCTAGTCATACATCTAGTCATACATCTAGACATGTATCTAGACATGTATCTAGACATACATCTAGACATACATCTAGTCATACATCTAGTCATACATCTAGACATACATCTAGTCATACATCTAGACATACATCTAGTCATACATCTAGACATACATCTAGTCATGCATCTAGTCATGCATCTAGACATACATCTAGTCATACATCTAGACATACATCTAGACATACATCTAGACATACATCTAGACATACATCTAGTCATACATCTAGACATACATCTAGACATACATCTAGACATACATCTAGTCATACATCTAGACATACATCTAGACATACATCTCGTCATACATCTAGACATACATCTAGTCATACATCTAGACATACATCTAGACATACATCTAGACATACATCTAGTCATACATCTAGACATACATCTAGACATACATCTAGTCATACATCTAGACATACATCTAGTCATGCATCTAGTCATGCATCTAGACATACATCTAGTCATACATCTAGACATACATCTAGACATACATCTAGACATACATCTAGTCATACATCTAGACATACATCTAGACATACATCTAGACATGCATCTAGACATACATCTAGACATACATCTAGTCATACATCTAGACATACATCTAGACATACATCTAGTCATACATCTAGTCATACATCTAGACATACATCTAGTCATACATCTAGACATGCATCTAGACATACATCTAGACATACATCTAGTCATACATCTAGTCATACATCTAGACATACATCTAGACATACATCTAGTCATACATCTAGTCATACATCTAGACATACATCTAGACATACATCTAGTCATACATCTAGTCATACATCTAGACATACATCTAGTCATACATCTAGACATGCATCTAGACATACATCTAGACATACATCTAGTCATACATCTAGACATACATCTAGTCATACATCTAGACATACATCTAGTCATACATCTAGTCATACATCTAGACATACATCTAGACATACATCTAGTCATACATCTAGTCATACATCTAGACATACATCTAGTCATACATCTAGACATACATCTAGTCATACATCTAGTCATACATCTAGACATACATCTAGACATACATCTAGACATACATCTAGACATACATCTAGACATACATCTAGACATACATCTAGTCATACATCTAGACATGCATCTAGACATACATCTAGACATACATCTAGACATACATCTAGACATACATCTAGTCATACATCTAGACATGCATCTAGACATGCATCTAGACATACATCTAGACATACATCTAGACATACATCTAGACATACATCTAGTCATACATCTAGACATACATCTAGACATACATCTAGTCATACATCTAGTCATACATCTAGACATACATCTAGTCATACATCTAGACATGCATCTAGACATACATCTAGACATACATCTAGACATACATCTAGACATACATCTAGACATACATCTAGACATACATCTAGTCATACATCTAGACATACATCTAGTCATACATCTAGACATACATCTAGACATACATCTAGTCATACATCTAGACATGCATCTAGACATGCATCTAGACATGCATCTAGACATACATCTAGACATGCATCTAGTCATACATCTAGACATGTATCTAGTCATACATCTAGACATACATCTAGACATACATCTAGACATACATCTAGACATACATCTAGACATACATCTAGTCATACATCTAGACATACATCTAGTCATACATCTAGTCATACATCTAGACATGCATCTAGACATACATCTAGACATACATCTAGTCATACATCTAGACATACATCTAGACATACATCTAGACATACATCTAGACATACATCTAGACATGTATCTAGTCATACATCTAGTCATACATCTAGACATACATCTAGTCATACATCTAGACATGCATCTAGACATACATCTAGACATACATCTAGTCATACATCTAGACATACATCTAGACATACATCTAGACATACATCTAGACATACATCTAGTCATACATCTAGACATACATCTAGTCATACATCTAGACATACATCTAGTCATACATCTAGTCATACATCTAGACATGCATCTAGACATACATCTAGACATACATCTAGTCATACATCTAGACATACATCTAGACATACATCTAGACATACATCTAGACATACATCTAGACATGTATCTAGTCATACATCTAGTCATACATCTAGACATACATCTAGTCATACATCTAGACATGCATCTAGACATACATCTAGACATACATCTAGTCATACATCTAGACATACATCTAGACATACATCTAGACATACATCTAGACATACATCTAGTCATACATCTAGACATACATCTAGTCAAGGAGAGGCTGGTCCTGCTGTCGGAGTGACTCTAGGGAACCATGTGCGAGGGCCAGCAGAAGGGCGTGCCCTCGTGGTGCGCTGGTCAGTTGTTCATTCACCCGTACCCAACTAAATACTCCTACATTTGGTGTATAATTTTAATGCAAGAAATGCTTAGTTCTGCAGTTAATGTTAAGGCTAGGTGAGAGGTTAGACCTATAATACAGTCAGTGTCCAGATTTCAGTTTCCATTTAAACCATCTGAACCGTAGGCTACAGTTCCCTTGACGTGTCATAGGCCTATTTGAAGTGTCTGTCTTGTGACTTTCAAATTTGTATAGCGCCTCACAATCATCACATAACATACTTCAGGCGTGCCATCATCCTCTTTCACCACTTCACCATTCTTTCCCAAACATGACTTTTCTGGCCCTCCCCATCTCTCCATTTCGCAGATTTTCTCTTATTGAATTAAACTCCAACATTGTCCTTTTAGCCTCAATGGACCGACGTGAACTTTTTATGCCCGTTCCCAAAAGCATATGGCGATTGGCGAGTAGGCTATTCGGCGGGCATACAGTTTGGCCCTGAAGCTTAGGCTTACCCACTAATGCCAGATAGCCTGAAATAATGAAGTAAATACCTCAATGTAGCCTCTACTGTAGATATAAATTGCACAAGAATGACACATTTATGAATTTTTTCAGGCATTGTTTTCTCTTTACTCAACACACGTATTACTAGGTTGCACAAGCCCACCGTGCACAAGGTGCTGCACGCCCTTGAGGAGAAGGAGCTCCATGCAGATACATAAGGCCCACAAACTCTGCTCCGAGAGTTGAGAGGTCAACCTAACCCTTACCCTAATCCTAACCCTAACCTAACCTGCAGAAGGCCAGAGAGGTGAGAGGCCCGAGAGCTCTGCTCCAAGTGGTCAACTCTGGACACCTACTGTATGGACAAAGACTCAATCATTGTCTCTCTGTACTGCAACTAAATAGTATTTAGGAGGTCTTGAATATAAAAGTGTCCACATAGGATTTACAGATTTTGAAACAAAAAGATGGTCATTACTCAAGGAACTTTGATTCACTCCTACTGTATATCTGTATATCTCCCTCTACATCATTCTGTTGAATGATTAATCTACCATTTGTGGGCGGAGATTGGTTGAGAGGGATGATATGAAAGGAGAATAAGTGTTTCAGTCTGATGCATTGGGTATTTAGCCCAATGACATTCATGTATTTGTGATATAACAATTTAATGAGTAGTATGCAATGTGTATATGTTCTTTTAATTGAGTGTGTGTACCACCCTGATGGATTGCATCATCAGTGACAGCCATTTTTCATGGAAACCTGTATGAACAAGATCAATGTTTACTGAGACATGATGTTTATCCTAAATGATGGACATTCTACTTTATAAATGGAAAACAAAATAGGGCAACGGGAAATTTGGTTTGCGTTTGGCTCATACTATCTGCCCTTTGACCCCGAGCTTGGTGACTTATTCCCAGAAACTACGCCTCTGACCGCTCAAGACCAACGAGCAAACAAAAAAGTCTGGACACATTTATCCTCGTTAAAAATGATTGGTCGGGTAACGAAACCACACAAACACAGAGAGAGAAAGAAGAAGAACAGATTAGCTCAAGTGTTCCAGGAAATGCGCTGCTCTCAGTGACAGCAACGAGGAGTGGTTGATGTCGGAGGAAAAAAGGAGAAGAGGGGGAAGAATTGAGGGGAAAAAGCGAAAGAGTGATTATGTATCACCTGTCGGAGCCATTCTCTGAGATCATCACTATTCATTAAAATAACCTTCACTGGGAAGTGATGCCTGGGTTGTAAACAATCAGTGTACAGTGGCATCAGCAAGAGGGAAGGGGAGCACGCCAGTTCAAAACAACCCCCCACTGCCTATCCTCTCACACACACACTCTACACCTGCCCCCCACCTTGTCTTTGCAAAGTAATTTGTAGAGTAGAAGATTATTGTTCTCCATCATGGTGACCCTGACTAGTCTGATGGGATGAATACACAGATGAAGATGAATGCAGTTATTCCTTGGCGGAGGTCTGCCTCTTTCAGGGCACATTGGCCCTAATGACATGATTGATAGGCTGTCCCAAATCCAGAGAGGCCCTCATTAATCACCCAGCTGACTGAATCCAATCATCTGCATCACCTGCACAGTGATGGACAGGAAAGGATACAGAGCAGGTGCTGACACGGATGCACGGCCCTGCTACCAGGAGGAGAAGGAAGGGCCTGGCCCGCCTCTCTCAATGTCACAGCTGCCAAAGGCTGCCTGACAGGCGACACTGTTTCTGCCACCTTATAATTACAAAAAGAAGAAGAGAATAGAGAGGAAAAGAGGGGGGAAACAATGACAGGAAGTCTATCCGGACGGAGGAGAGTGTTTGACAGACGGCGGGCGTCGTGGAAATGGTGAGGAATGTAGGAAGGGCAGGGAAATTACTCGGGCCACTGTCAGGGTAGGGCGGTGTGTGTGTGTGTGTGTCTGTGTGTGTGTGTGTGTGTGTGTGTGTGTGTGTGTGTGTGTGTGTGTGTGTGTGTGTGTGTGTGTGTGTGTGTGTGTGTGTGTGTGTGTGTGTGTGTGTGTGTGTGTGTGTGTGTGTGTGTGTGTGTGTGTGTGTGTGTGTGTGTGTGTGTGGACCTTGACACACACTCATTCAGATTTGCCCAGCAGATATCACCCACACACATACGCACGGACACACACATCACTTCTGTATAACTGCTTCATCCCGGCAGGCCTTGGCCTCTGGATGGTTTAAACACCTCCATGTGAAGAATATGGTAGAACAGAACATGCTGTGTATCCATGATTTACATTCTTTACACTGATCACTTACAATAGACACCTCAGTGCTGAGGAAAGAGATCCATACAAATGGTTTTGAAATTGGCCGGGAAGTGAAACGTTCAATGGAAAGTAAGAACAGTAGCGCTGTAACTTTCAATGCAGCTAGAAAATAAAAGGCCAAACCTTGAACTCTCCTATATGTTTTTAAAGCATAAAGCATTCATATAATGCAGCTTGTGATTCAAGCATTGGGTCAGTCACTCACAACAGAATGCAGTGTGGCATTCCTAAGAAACGGAATGTTCAGGTAGCAGATGTTCATGGCAACTATGTTCTTTTGTTTCTTCTACCTCCTTCTTTCTGTCTTTGTTCAACACTCTTTCACCCTCCCCTCTCTATCTCTATTTCCATCTCTCTCTTGCTCCCTCTTTCAGTGCGTCTGAGTGGATGGAGAGTGGCGTTCCACAGGAGAGAGGCGGCAGTGATGGCAGAGGTGTGGCTGATGCGGCTGAGCAGAAAATAGGGCTGATAGTCTTGGAGATTTGCCACAAACCAGGTGGCACTGAGTATCTGAGGCAAATCTATCACATCATCCAAGCCAATGAGGTAAGGAAACACTCCCTCTCCCCCGCAATTAGGTGGCTGCTCGCCTGGGGTCGGCGACTGCTCTGGGGAGAGGGTTAGCGGATAGGGGGAGAGGGTGAAGATGTGGGGGGTTACCGCTGGAACCTTCTGCTGCCTGACTGCCTGGCTAAGACACAGACGGCCCTCCTCTGACGACATCACACTGTAGCATCCACTGTCCTTCCTGGACCTATTGTGTAGCATGTGTGAGGGGTGGGGGGTGATGAGATGGAGGAAGGGAGGGGAAGAGTGGGTGAGAGGAGGACAGATGACAGGAGTCCAAAGACCTTCATAGATCTTCTTGGCTATTGTCCTTTTTCTTTTGCTGGCTTACAGAAATATAGTGTACTTTGTCCATTAAAATCTCTTAAGCTCCTCCTTCTTCCACAACGGTCAGACTCAGTGAGTGGTAGAGGGATGTTGTTTGTAGCCGGCAGGTGGTGAGGCCCAAACAGGCTCCAGAGTACCCTCTCCTAGCCGCTTCCACTACCCAGACAAGGTCAAGACAAGGATGGGCAGGTCAGGGTGGGCTGGGCTGACCTGAAGGGGGGATCCACACTGGGGTGCCTCTGTTCACGCCCAAGAAAGACTCTTCCTCCTCTCCTGCTTATACAAAACCATAGCAAAGGTTACACCGTAGTAATGAAGGTAGAGATCTTGCAATAAAATAGTTATCTCTCTCTCTGTCTGGATATCTATATATATCCTTTTCCTCTCCCTTTCTCCTGTATTTCCTTTTCTGTTTCTGGAAAGGTCTGATTAATTTATTTTGTTGTGCCAATCAATCAGGGAGAGAGACAGAGAGAGACAGAGAGATACAGAGAGAGACAGAGAGAGAGAGAGTCAGAGAAAGATAGAGACAGAGACAGATAGAGAGAGAGAGGTGTGTGGAACTAAACTCAGCAAAAAAATACCCTGTCTTTCAAAGATAATTCATAAAAATGCTAATAACTTCACAGATCTTCAATGTAAAGGGTTTCAACATTGTTTCCCATGCTTGTTCAATGAACCATAAACAATTAATGAACATGCACCTGTGGAACGGTCGTTAAGACACTAACAGCTTACAGACTGTAGGCAATTAAGGTCACAGTTATGAAAACTTAGGACACTAAAGAGGCCTTTCTACTGACTCTGAAAAACACCAAAAGAAAGATGCCCAGGGTCCCTGCTCATCTGCGTGAACGTGCCTTAGGCATGCTGCAAGGAGGCATGAGGACCGCAGATGTGGCCAGGGCAATGAATTGCAATGTCCGTACTGTGAGACGCCTAAGACAGCGCTACAGGGAGACAGGACGGATAGCTGATCGTCCTCGCAGTGGCAGACCACGTGTAACAACACCTGCACAAGATCGGTACATACGAACATCACACCTGCGGGACAGGTACAGGATGGCAGCAACAACTGCCTGAGTTACACCAGGAACGCACAATCCCTCCATCAGTGCTCAGACTGTCTGCAATAGGCTGAGAGAGGCTGGACTGAGGGCTTGTAGGCCTGTTGTAAGTCAGGTCCTCACCAGACATCACCGGAAACAACTTCGCCTATGGGCACAAACCCACCGTCGCTGAACCAGACAGGACTGGAAAAAGTGCTCTTCACTGACGATTTGTGGTTTGTTTCACCAGGGGTGATGGTCGGATTCGTGTTTATCGTGGAAGGAATGAGTGTTACACCAAGGACTGTACTCTGGAGTGGGTTCGATTTGTAGGTGGAGGGTCCGTCATGGTCTGGGGCGGTGTGTCACAGCATTATCGGACTGAGCTTGTTGTCATTGCAGGCAATCTCAACGAGACTGTGCACTGTGCTGTGCGTTGTGGTACCCTTCCTGCAGGCTCATCCTGACATGACCCTCCAGCATGCCAATGCCATCAGCCATACTGCTCATTCTGTGCGTGATTTCCTGCTAGACAGGAATATCAGTGTTCTGCCATGGTCATTGAAGAGCCCGGATCTCAATCCCATTGAGCACGTCTGGGACCTGTTGGATCGGAGGGTGAGGGCTAGGGCCATTCCCCCCAGAAATGTCCGGGAACTTGCAGGTGCTTTGGTGGAAGAGTGGGGTGACATCTCACAGCAAGAACTGGCAAATCTGGTGCAGTCCATGAGGAGGAGATGCACTGCAGTACTTAATGCAGCTGGTGGCCACATCAGATACTGACTGTTACTTTTGATTTTGACCCTCACTTTTTTCAGGGACACATTATTCAATTTCTGTTAGTCACATGTCTGTGCAACTTGTTCAGTTTATGTCTCAGTTGTGGAATCTTGTTATGTTCATACATATATTTACATATGTTAAGTTTGCTAAAAATTGACCCAGTTAACAGTGAGAGGACATTTATTTTTTTTGCTGAGTTTATGTCAACAGTCTGAAAGTGATTAGTTCCTACTTTTGTTGGGTCAAACAGACAGGTGATAGGTGGAAAGAGAGCATCCCAGTGTCCATAATGTCTGGAACTGTAATTATTTCAATCAGGGATTGAAAATTGCAAAGTGTCCTTCCAGATAATTATCTTTTAAGGCGGCTGTATTTGTCCCCGAGATCTTGGGAAGAAGTGTCAAAGTCAAACTCTTTGACCTCTCTCTCTCATTCTCTCTCTCTGTCTTTCTCTCGCTCGCGCTCTCTCTCAAGCCACTGTTGAGCTCCAAGCTGTGTGCTTCCAGTGACCCCCCAGATGAGTCTCCTCAGACAATGATCTTTGCCCTGGAATCAGACAGTACCCCTCACCCCAGTTCAAGCCCCTCCACCAGTTTGACCACATCGGCAGCAACAGGTTGACCGCTGTCAATTCTTAACTTTTTAGCACCATTGTTTCACTTGAAAGCTGTATTTTGTATTTCACACACAATGCAAACGTAAATGTTTCAAAGTCATTTTAATATATAAGAATTTGAGAGTATTTAGTAAATGTGTGTGTGTGTATGTGCATTTGTGGTAGCGTACATGTATTGTATGGATGTTTAACTTTGTGGGACACTAAAGTTGGTTTGGAATGTTTGTGCACTACCGGTCAAAAGTTTTACAACAGCTACTCATTACAGGGTTTTTCTTTATTTTTACTATGTTCTACATTTTAGAATAATAGTGAAGACATTAAAACTATGAAATAACAGATGACCTGGCCTCCACAATCCCCCAACCTCAACCAAATTGAGATGGTTTGGGATGAGTCGGACCGCAGATTGAAGGAAAAGCAGACAACAAGTGCTCAGCATATGTGGGAACTCCTTCAAGAGTGTTGGAAAAGAATTCCAGGTGAAGCTGGTTGAGAGAATGTCAAGAGTGTGCAACGCTGTCATCAAGGCAAAGGTTGGCTTTTTGAAGAATCTCAAATATAAAATATATTTTGATTTGTTAAACACTTTTTTGGTTACTACATGATTCCATATGGGTGATTTCATAGTTTTGATGTCTTCACTATTATTCTACAATGTAGAAAATAGTAAAAATAAGGAAAGACCCTTAAATGAGTCTGTGTTCTAAAACGTTTGACCCGTAGTGTATGTATGTTTAACTTTGTGTCAAGGCCACTAAAGTGATGTTGGAATGAGGAGTACTGTCCGGTGAGATGGGTGTAGTGACAGTCTCAGAAGTTGCCAGTGCTTTTTGGAGATGAACCTCACTATTCTCCATAGGTCTCTCTCTCTCAGAACAGGATTTAGTCTGTGAGGGAGACCAAAGACACTTTAAAAGATGAAAGAGAAGAGGGACGTTTTACCATTTAAAAAAGGAGGACTTTTAAAGCACAGCTCTTCAAGGATTTGAGCTGAAGCCCCTTAACCCAACCTTCCTCCCCTGAGCTTTATAGAATATTTTAGGAGCTACAGGTAGTTCAACGTGAGAACTTTTCTGTCATGGGACAAACCAGCGATATCATAAAAAACAATCAACAAAGTCACATATTTTTTGAGAATTGTTCTCTCCCTCTGCCTCTTTGGGACGCATTGATGCTGTTCTGATCCCTTCTGAAATACCTGTTTTGCTGCTATTGTTCTCCAGAGCAGACACACTATAATCCTCTGGCTCTCTGTTTTCCTCCTTATCACAGGAAGCTGCATAGCTTTGCATAGAAACACCCTATTAAGAGAATGATTAGAATGCCTTCTCCGCTTTAGGTGCCTGTGTTGTTTGTCAAATCAAATGGAGGAAGGAGAGAAAAAATCCAGATCCATCAATCACGTCTGGGGGAGGTGAGGGAAGGGGGGAGGAGGAGAAGGGGAGAGGAGGAGGAGGAGCAGGAGGAGGGAGGGGTGCCGAAGTCGCCTTCCCCTCCTTTTGTCAATAAAACTCAGCCTGGAGTTAAGCGTGACATTTTGGCAATCAAAGCAATCAGATTTGTATTTGCCTTTCCGACACAGTGCTGTTCTTCCCTGCACACAAAGGAGGGAGAGAAGGGGGGTAGAGAGAGAGAGATATAGAGAGAGAGAGACAGGTAGAGAAAGGGAGAGAAAGAGAGATAGAGGGAGGGGTGCTGGGCAGTGTGCCACGGCAAAACAGTTCGAAGAGTAACGACTCCCCTCACAAAATGTATTTATCTTTTTATAAATGATGGCTATATCCCCCCCAATGGATTTATAAATGAATTGCTGTCTTATTGGAATAAAAACCTTCTTGTGCAGAGATGATTGATATGACGTGTCTGCGTCCTCGTTCAGGAACCCCTCCTCCTTAGTTAGTCCACCTCAGCTGGAGCTGTAATTTACTGATCATATTAACTGTGATTAATAACTAACAATACGTCCCCTCATACATCAACAGGCAGCCATGGGAGAAGACTGGGCCTCGGACTGGGCCATGCTACTGCCAATTTACCAGGGGATGGGTCGATTGACCTTGAAAACGCTACTGGCCAACAGGTAATGGCGCCTCCCTCTTGTCTCTCCGTCCTACCCACATACAAAAAATGTGGCACCCTTGCACTTTTCTTAAATAATTCCCTATTTCTTCAAAAATAAGAAAGAATTGAGGTTCAAATTGGTCTCCATACTCCAACATTGCAGAACCACTTTTATTTTTGTAAACTTAAGTTTACATTTTTAATTTAAGAAAACACCCAGCTAGCTCGTTTGGTTCCTTGTAAGTTGTGGGAACGTACATTTTTGGTTTAACATTGGTTCTGGTAATGAAGCCATATGTTTCCTGAGTGGTAAAACTATTTTGAAATGTTCTGTGAACTGAAGTGAACATTTTGCCTATTCTGGGAACATTTATTTTTAGGTTGCAGTGAGTTTCTGAGGACAGTCTACTCTGGTTCCTTGAAAATTTTCCTGGGAGGTTTTATTAATGCTTTGAGAACAGAAATGATAGGTTTTTGAATAACTTTCTTTTCACTGAATGTTTCAGTAAGAATTTTAATAACGCTTCAAGCTTATTTTGGTTTCACTTTTTTTACTCCAAGCACCGATAGGACAATTCCTTAGGCATTAATCATGCAAACACATTTCTAGCATGCCATGTTTTCTTACGCTTATGAAGCTGGTCATTTTAGTCTATTCAAACAAACTCCATTTCAAAGGGAAAAAACACTCATTAAGATCAGGGCATTAAGATGTGGCCAATTAGTGAGCGAGGCCAACACACCTGAACACACTTAACAAGATAGAGGACAGAGAGTTTTGTTGATGCTGGGAACGGAATGTATATGTTTTTAATAACATTCTTAGAACGTTCTCTGAATATTTCTAAAGTTTCCCTGTGGTTTTTATGGAACATTTTCTTAACATAGGAAACGTTATGGTGAAGTACTGAAATTCCCATTGTTTCTTAACGTTCTCTCAACTATTCTTTGAACATTCCCATTGTCAAACCATTTGGATAAAGTTCCTAGAACATTACCAACATTGAAATTAAGTGTAACCATGTTTGAACATTTAGTAAACTTTCTGTGAAAATAATGAAGCACCAAGAAGTTGTGAGAAGGTTGAATGCAAAATAACCATTGGACAACAATACTCTCACTAAGCTCTAAGAAACATATGGTTCTCAGAATGTTATGTGCTAGCTGGGCAAAGACCAACGGCATTAACAAAATTATTGGCATAAGGGGGGTGTTATTTTCTTCAATGCTTCATTTGGTCATTGGTAAACATAGGAAGACTCCACTTCTAAAGGAAACACAAGAAAGCCTGATTGAACTTCTTAAAAACTCACCTAAACAAGCCTAAATCTTCGGGGAAATGTTCTGTGGTTAAATTTAACAAAATTTGAGCTATTTGCAAAGCACTGTTTTTACTGACAACCAAATGAAGCATTCAATGAAAAGAACACCATTGAAAGATGGGGGAGGTTTGATAATGATGTGGGGTTTCTTTGCTGCCTCTGGTACTGGGGGCCTTGAACATGCGCAAAGCATCATGAAATCAGCTACTTTTCCCTCCTCCTCCTCCCTCATCGAAGACTCCAGACGGGAATCATATTCATAACCTATGGCGAGAGCTGAAAACATCAGTTGGTGGATTGCATCCTCATTGATGGCTATAAGACGCATTTGTCTGAAATGATGTTGGCCAAACGCTGTGCAACCAACTACTACTACCCACTGGGCACACACTGGTTGAATAAACATTGTTTCAAATTGACGTTGAACCAATGTGGAATAGACGTTGAATTGACGTCTGTGCCCTGCGGGTTGCTCAGGGATGCCAATAGTTTGTCTATTCCATTTTCCTTTCATTTTTAAATACAAATTGTAAACATAAGTTTACAAAAAGTGAATTGGTTATGCAATGTTGAAAATCCAACAACAAGGTGTGGTGAAGAAAAGGTTGTTTTTGGTTTCTTTTACATATTTGAAAGGAAAATGTAAGAAAAGAGGAAGGGTGGCTACATCTCTACACATGCTGAATGGTAGCTAACTACTGCCTGTCATGTCACCGCTGTACAGTAGGTGTGGTGGATAGAGGGAGATAGGGAGAGAAGGGGGGGGGGGGGGGAGGAGGGAGGGTCTTCAGTGGCTAGCGAAGAACTGAAAGACTGATGGGGTAATGGAGAGGCAGGGCCGATGTGTGTGTGTGTGGGTGTGTGTGGGTATGGGGAGGGGGGGTGTCTACAGTACATAAACGTACAATACATAGGTGGTTCAGTTTCTGTTTTACAAGTTTATTTCCCCAGATCCCCCTTTCATTCAAACTTCAGACTAGACAACCCTCAATCATCAGGGAACACCTTATGTGCATGGTGACTTCTCACTCTTACTTTTCAAAAGACCGGGGCTCCTGTGAGTTTCACAGAAGAGAAGAGAGACAGAAAACAGAGGAAGAGTATACCGTTCTTAGAAAAGAACAAGATGAAGGTCTTCACTTGTCAAGATTTAGGTTACTGTATCAACCTTTGTGAGGAGTGTGAGTGAAATGTAGAGTTGTGTGAGGTATGGGGGAAGGTTATGGCCACGAGTCCTTACTGACACCAGCCCAGGAAAAACTCCTGGCCCTCTCCTCGGTCCTACTGACCGTGTGTGTGTGCGTGTACGTGTGTGGGTGGCCTAGAGATTAAGATCATTGGGTTGGTTTGAATCACCGAGTTGACTAGATGAAAAATCTTGAGCAAGTTACTTAAACCCTAGTTGCTCAGGATAAGTCTCTGCTAAATGACAAAAATATTGTTGTTTTAATTTGTGTGTATGATGGGTTTGTAATGTGTGGTGATAAAGGTCTGAAGGTCCAGTCACCGAGGCCCCTGGCCTTGAAGGGGTTGTTATCAACTGGGTCAAGGGGGCTAGTTTAGTCCTTTTGTCAACTGATTGAAGCGCTGCTCAACTATACCCTCCTTCTCCCTCCTCCCCCACTCTGTACAGGGGCATATAAATATTTATACAGGCAGGTAACACATATTAGGCAGCAATACTTCAGCCCGCACACAACCCTTAATTCACAGCTGTCACCCTGCGAGCTGTCAGGCTGCCGTAAGGCTAGAGCACCTTGTCTCGCCGGCTACATGAAATCCATTTTAAATCACCCTCATTGTTACACGCACCTTCTAACAAAGGGCAAACGCTGCATCTCTGCTTGGACACCGTTCTAATAAGAGTGCACTGAATCCATGTCCCTGGGCTCAGCCTGTTCCCCTACTCCCCTCAGCCCCTGCCCCGTCACCGCCACCAACACTTTGTTACACGTGTTAAAGGCTTAGTGCAGATGTTTCAGTGCAGATTTTCCTGTGTTTTATATACTGCACATAATGAGATTGGAATAATACTGTGAAATTGTAAAAATGAAGATAATATATTTTGAGTGTAAGGGCTGTTTGAAAAGACTCCCTGAAATGTCACCCTGTTTTGGTGGGATGGACATCATAGTTAATAGACCAATAAGAAAGAGAGTTCCAAACCTCCCTTCCAATATCAGCTAGTTTTCAGTTTCCCCCTCCCCACTCAGACCACTCCTAGACAGTCCTACAGAAATTCTTGCTTTTGAAATTGCTCTTTGCTAAGAAGCTGTTTTTGTTTATTTTTGACAATTTTAATTGAGAACAATCAGAGTAAGTACTTATTTGCTTCCTAGAAATTATTTGATATTGAGATGAAAAAGGCTGCATTGGACCTTTAAAAACAGATCCTGTCAGGCAACTTCAGAGCCAAATTACTGCAAGGATTATTCATGAATGGCCCTGAATGGGGACGACTGAACTGTATGAGAGAGAGAATGAGCGAGGGGGAGTTGGACAGTGGGTAAGAGAGGGAGAGAGAAAGAAAACAAGAGAGAGGGAAAAAGAGAGGGAGAGAGCGACAGAGAAAATATAAATAATTCTGTCATGAAAAGAAAAAGAGGAAGGGAGGGAGAGAGAGAGAGAGGGAGACCATATTATATAATTCATAATTCAACGTAATCTTTCAGTAAAAGCGTAGAAAGATTGTCTACTTTGTCTCATTAGCCTGCTCTTTGTTAAGAGAGAATCAGGTTTACTTTGGATTACCAACTGGATTTGGATTTGACTGAGTCGCTCAGAAAATAAGTTTGCTGGATAACTCTAGTATAAGCTGTGAAAGTTTTCCATGGTAGCTCTCTCTATGGTGGAGAAATAAATTCTGATGTGGATCTGAGGGAGGAAGTCTATGATATTGTAGTAAAAAGAGGATGACTATTATGATGATGAGGATGACTCTTATGATGATGAGGATGGCTCTTATGATGATGAGGATTACTCTTATGATGATGAGGATGACTCGTATGAGGATAAGGATTACTCTTATGATGATGAGGATGACTCTTATGATGATGAGGATGACTCTTATGATGATGAGGATGAGGATGACTCTTATGATGATGAGGATGACTCTTATGATGATGAGGATGACTATTATGTTGATGAGGATGACTCTATTGATGATGAGGATTACTCGTATGATGATGAGGATGAGGATGACTCTTATGATGATGAGGATGACACTTATGATGATGAGGATGACCATTATGATGATGAGGATGACTCTTATTATGATGAGGTTGATTCTTATGATGATGAGGATAACTCTTATGAGGGTGAGGATGACTCTTATGATGATGAGGATGCCTCTTATGATGATGAGGATGACACTTATGATGATGAGGATGACTCGTATGATGATGAGGATGATTTATGATGATGAAGATGACTCTTATGATGATGATGATGATTCTTATGATGATGAGGATGCCACGTATGATGATGAGGATGACTCTTATGATGATGAGGATGACCATTATGATGATGAGGATGATTCTTATGATGATGAGGATGCACTTATGATGATGAGGATGACTTATGATGATGAGGATGACACTTATGATGATGAGGATGACTCTTATGATGATGAGGATGACCATTATGATGATGAGGATGACACTTATGATGATGAGGATGACTCTTATGATGATGAGGATGACCATTATGATGATGAGGATAATAATAAATGTAGATCACGTTGACAATGTGTATGAGATTATACAACGGTTGGGTCTAATCCTGGATGCTGATTGGTTAAAACTGCAAGTTACCACCTAAATCTATGACGTTGAAATGCCTATTTACTCTGTTCCATCTGACTGCACAATCGACTGTTTCATCAGCTCAGCCAGGCCATTTATACACTAGATCTTCACTGTATAAAGCATCTACACATTATCTATTATTTCTTTAAGACCAGCAGTGGAGATCTGTAATAGCCTTGCTGTCTGTCTCTCTGACATGTGCAACATTGTTTCAATATTGAAATGTGATCTCCATCTGTCCCATGGTAATGAACATGTTAGGAGTCGGGACGAAACAGACAGGCTGTCAGCTTTTTCAGCCAGTCGAAATCATGGATCAGCATTATTTTTAAGGATATAAACAAAGAAATGTCAGTAAAAAAAAATCGAAACGCAGCTAGTTTGCTGTCATTCCAGCTTCTGACTTTGCGCTCTCCACTAACTCATCTTCCTCATTGTCATTGAGAGGACTTTAGCCAGTCTTCTTGTGTGTGAGTCCCCAGACCAGACCAGCCCAGCCCAGACCAGCCCAGACCAGCCCAGACCAGCCCAGACCAGCCCAGACCAGCCCAGACCAGCCCAGACCAGCCCAGCGGCATGTTACTTCCAGTTTCTGGGCTTTAGATGACATTATAATGGAGGGGTTATGAGTAACATGTCAGTCTGGTACAGGAGCCCTGGTTAATCACTGGTGGGATGGCTTCATTACAGGACAGAACACACATGTACACACACACACACACACACACACACACACACACACACACACACACACACACACACACACACACACACACACACACACACACACACACACACACACACACACACACACACACACACACACACACACACACACACACACACACACACACACACACTCGGCTACCTTGACGCTGTAGTTGAGGCCAACATGAGCAGAGTGGATTTCTACAGTGTGGGTTCCCAGTCTTTGTCATCTGTCACTGTGCGCTCTGTAGCCAACATGTCATCTATCATATCCAGATGGAGCTTTTCAACAGAACCAGCCTGATTAGTCCTCTCTAGCCCTCCAGTCCTGCTACCTGACAACTAGGACAGACCCTCCCACTATCACCCCCAAAAACGACAAGTTACCTCACATTTAATATTGATCATTTTCATCATATAGCAGACAGCCTTATTCAGAGTAACTTGTAAAAGTCTAAGACAAGGGCTGTAAAATCCATATATTAGGATTATCATTAGTATTACTAAAAGTTGAATACACATTTTTTCATGGACAAAATATTTCAGTTAACATACAGTATGCCCAGTACATGGTTTCAGGGGATGTAGTTCACTTGAGTGATGGCAACATATTCAGAGCAGAGTTTCAATGAGCAGCAGCTGTCATATGGCTACATGTTCAGTGTAACTATATATTATACAGTACCAGCCTTGACCACCTCCTATGTAAGGAGTTTATATGTAAAGCATGGATTAATAAATCAATAGACCACATTTACACCGTATTAAATGTAGTAATCACACTGCCACTTCTTACACACTGAACTATTAAAGCACAATGCCGAGGTGCACAGGGTGTTCTGTTTGATGCCCTGGCTTGCTCTCCACCATCAAGGATGGGGCTTTTGTTCCCCTGACGCTCTGCGGATTCAAATGACTGAATGAGAATAACCCTCCTGTGTTGAACAGATTCTCCCTGCATCAATCTATTTGTTGGGTGACCTCTCATTGTGCTATCCAACTTAAAGCCTCTACACAGTGTTCAAAAGAAGCTCGAGCCCTTTGTTTGGCTTTCAATTAAAACTCACACAGAAGACGATACACACATGTCCACCCCCTCTCTCTAATTCTGGGGAAGAAGTCCTTGTGTTAGTAAGACTTCATTTAGGAAGGTTGTTTAATCCATCTGCAGTGGAGGAGAGTGGTGTCCATGTGTTCTTTACCACTAGGTCCTCTCTCTCTCTCTGTGTGTGTGTGTGTGTGTGTGTGTGTGTGTGTGTGTGTGTGTGTGTGTGTGTGTGTGTGTGTGTGTGTGTGTGTGTGTGTGTGTGTGTGTGTGTGTGTGTGTGTGTGTGTGTGTGTGTGTGTGTGTGTGTGTGTGCGTGTGCGTGTGCGTGTGTGCCACCACACCACCACTCAGAATGGATGAGTTTGCTCTTCACTGGGAGATGATGATGATGGTATTGTGAACTGGTTGGTCAGGCAGCCATGGATGAGGGATAGGGCTGCGTCTTTTTTATCCACGCCAACCTTGGTGCAAAACCACGCCCACAAGAAAACTAGCAACTGATTGGTCAGAGTTCGGTTGTTCCCTGTGTTTTAAAGAATGAATGTTAGAGCCGGAAACAAAACAATGCCATCCATACCTTGCAAACCAATGATTGCAAATTGTTAAAAGTAGTCCTTGTGTTGTGTGGTTTGTTTCACTTTGAAATCATTGGTATTTGTTTGACATACATTTTAAAGTGAAAAATATGACTGTCAGCATCACTCTGTTAACGTGGAATTGCCCTACTGCTCGTCTTAGTCCAGTCCCACATCTTGTTATCACTTTCTTGGCTGAATTAATAACAATAGTTTCCTCTTTTGATACAGAGGTCTTAAAATGGACTGCTACCTCGATTTCAACATTAAGATGTTAAAACATTAAAACTGCAATTGAAATCTGTCTCTGACATTTCTTTCCTCTCTCTCCAGTTCAACTCAGGAGACAGGTCAGTGTGTGTAGAGAGGACACGTTTGACCAGGTGGAGTCAGGTTTCTACTCAGGAGACAGGTCAGTGTGTGTAGAGAGAACACGTTTGACCAGGTGGAGTCAGGTTTCTACTCAGGAGACAGGTCAGTGTGTGTAGAGAGGACACATTTGACCAGGTGGAGTCAGGTTTCTACTCAGGAGACAGGTCAGTGTGTGTAGAGAACACATTTGACCAGGTGGAGTCAGGTTTCTACTCAGGAGACAGGTCAGTGTGTGTAGAGAACACATTTGACCAGGTGGAGTCAGGTTTCTACTCAGGAGACAGGTCAGTGTGTGTAGAGAACACATTTGACCAGGTGGAGTCAGGTTTCTACTCAGGAGACAGGTCAGTGTGTGTAGAGAGGACACATTTGACCAGGTGGAGTCAGGTTTCTACTCAGGAGACAGGTCAGTGTGTGTAGAGAGGACACATTTGAGCAGGTAGAGTCAGGTTTCTACTCAGGAGACAGGTCAGTGTGTGTAGAGAGGACACATTTGACCAGGTAGAGTCAGGTTTCTACTCAGGAGACAGGTCAGTGTGTGTAGAGAGGACACATTTGACCAGGTGGAGTCAGGTTTCTACTCAGGAGACAGGTCAGTGTGTGTAGAGAGGACACATTTGACCAGGTGGAGTCAGGTTTCTACTTCATCGCCCTGGACCACTACACCAATGAGGCAGAGGACCTCCTCACCCACTCTATCACTGCAACAGATTGTCCGGTGTGCTGAGAGGTTATTCACGACCAAAACCTCCTTCCACCTGAACTGTTTCTTCCCCTGTGCCATGGCCCTCACCAACCATCCACCTGGTCCTCTCATCCATGGACTTTGCACTGTTCATCCACAGCATTTAGCTTCATTGTTTACCTTTGAGCAACTAGGATGAAGTGCCTCGCTCAAGGGCACATTGACAGATTTTTCACACAGTTGGCTCGGGATTTATCCACTAGGCTACTTGCAGCTTATAGGGTTCATAGTGTACGTACTAGCTAAGTTTAGCATGTAGATTCCACTCAACTCAAGGTATAGTATGCCTATTAGAATTTATTTCCCATTTTAGTTATCCTGCTGCTGGCTTCCCCAATTTGCTTGGAGTTCACTGCTCATCCCAGCTAGCGTGCTAAACAGACTGCTCTGCAGTGCATCGCAAACAGAACACTCTTAATAACCAGTCCCAACACTGGACTGGCCAATGACAGGAATCTGTTAGTTCGTCCATCACTTCAGTGAAAGTGACCAATCTAAGGTTTCTAGACACGTACCCGCCTGTAAGCCCGCCCCCCATTAGCCTGGAATCCAAACCCAAAGGCGCCAAGATTTGAGAGACGGCAATTTGAGAAATTGAAAGCGAAAACTTGACAATGACAATTGACTATTGCTGGTGGATAATTGAATGCATTCAAAAAAAAATTACAAGTTTGAATCACGTTTCTATGATTACAGTTCTATATGTATTTTTTTATGAATTTGTTGTTGTTGTTGATCTGTGACAATGATGTTCTGCTTACTCAAAGTCACACTTGCAAGCTCTCAGGTTTAATTTACTCTCCTGACTGGCCTGTACACTCGCGGGAACCGTCCTCTACTCTCCTGACTGGCCTGTACACTCACGGGAACCGTCCTCTACTCTCCTGACTGGCCTGTACACTCACGGGAACCGTCCTCTACTCTCCTGACTGGCCTGTGAACTCTCGGGAACCGTCCTCTACTCTCCTGACTGGCCTGTACACTCGCGGGAACCGTCCTCTACTCTCCTGACTGGCCTGTACACTCTCGGGAACTGTCCTCTACTCTCCTGACTGGCCTGTACACTCTCGGGAACTGTCCTCTACTCTCCTGACTGGCCTGTACACTCGCGGGAACCGTCCTCTACTCTCCTGACTGGCCTGTACACTCGCGGGAACCGTCCTCTACTCTCCTGACTGGCCTGTACACTCGCGTGACCCTTTTCTTCTCTCTCGACAGTGTTTGCTCACGCAATGATGTTTCATGTTGCTCGTGCGCATCATCTAGTATTCATTGGACTGTTGGTTCGAATTTGACACCATAGAAGACACCCTCACAACACAAGCACATCTTCAAAGCTACCAAGGCATAGGCCTACATATCTCAAAATTATCTCAAGAGTTATTCTATGTTCTGTATAGTAGATACTATAGAATACCACGCATGCTTGAGTGGACTAGGAACTACAGTATTTGGTACAGTCATATGAGCTCAAAAGTTCTAATGCATATAATTATCGATTCCCTTCGGCATTGTCATTGCTACTGCCTTCTGCATTGTCATTGCTACTGCCTTCTGCATTGTCATTGCTACTGCCTTCTGCATTGTCATTGCTACTGCCTTCTGCATTGTCATTGCTACTGCCTTTGGAACAATAGTATTGAAGTGCTTTATAGGAAATAGGAAATGCCAGTCCATGCCACGCCGTGGATGAGCAGCTCTTTAAGTCGCTGTGATAGACACAGTGCTTTCAGGAAGTAGGAAAATACCATCTGTTCCAAACCGCCACCATATGGTGGTCTTTATCCCTGGGAATAAAATAAAAACAAATACTGTGTCAGAATGTTTGATGATTGTCTTTCTTTCTCCACGGATGCTGTACAAACTGGGGGGGAGAGACTATCGGTTACTCGCCTTAAAGGTGATGTTAGTTTGTCTTTGTGAGGCTTTGTGTCTATCTGGTTCTGTGCTTTGACGAACTCTGACATCACAGGCGAACAGAGCTGTCAAGGTTAAGGAGAGTGACGTTCCTGCGGCAACGTTTCTCAAGCTGTTGGCTGTCCTCCATCTTGTGAGGGAGGAAATTTAAAAGACTCACTTTTGAAAGTCAGGAGCTTGTGATGTGTCATTGAGGAAAATACGTATTTTCTATCCTCCATTCCCTTGTGGTTGTGTCCCTCTTACTGACTGATGGGTTGGGACAGAAGGGCCTTCTTGTTGCTGGAGTACATCTTCTGTCTTGTTGGTTCTACACAGTGTTTTTGGCACTTCTCCATGTGGACAGCTCTGACATATTGAGGTTTTCATTAGCTGTAAGCAGGTGTGGTTTGGGGGTGTGTGTGGGTTTGTGTGTGTGTGCATGCATCTGTGCATGGACGTGGATGCATGCGTGCATGTGTATGTGTGTGTGGTTGTCTGTATGCATGTATGTGTGATGTCTGGTGGTTTGTTCCAAATGCGAATAAATCAGTGATGCCTGGGATAAGGCCGTGGCCCCTCCTCACACGGCACAGACAAGCTGAAAGGCTCATTAATCAAACGCCGAGTCACAGATGTGATGACTTCCACACAAACCGCCAGCAGACTGCGAAAGTCACATTCAACAGAGTCAACTGTCAGGCAGGGGCAGGCAGTCCGAGCCGCACTTCCCCTCTCCGGGTCTCTATTCCTTTCTCTCTCTCTCTCTCCCACCATCTATCTTCACTCCATTCTTATCTCCAGTGTGTTGCCTCAGGTCTATCTGAAATGTTAGTCTCTCTGGAAATGTGCTATAGGTTCCGTGTAAATCTATGGGTCCTGAGAATGAAAATGGCTGATGTGTTGTGAAGTCCCTGCAGGAGAATTCAGTGGTCGATGTCAGTTGCTGTGTGCTCCTCTAAGCTCTCCCTATACACCCATAGCTCCACAAGCAGTGCTAGAGAAAACCCCTCTCCAGGCTAAAACAGCCCTTTGTTTTCAGATGACGTCACGGTGAACGTCAGACTCGACTCATCACTACGTAGCTTGAGATCCCATTGATCTGCTCTAAAGTCCTCCCAGACAGGAGAGTACAGTAAGTAACAAAGCCCACCATGCCTGATTAAAAATGCAGGTCCCTGGATGTGACAAATCTAATGACAGGCCGGGTGGTGAGTGGCGACTGTTGTGCATGGAAGGAGGCGTGTTTGCCGTGGTTCTGCATTGGAGAGGAGCACCCCCGGCGCCATCCTCATTACCCCCTCCACCCTTCGCCCACGAAGCGCCAAGCATTCCGCCACTTGCATGGTGTCCAGGAAGATAACATTTTTAGAGGGATTCGTGTCTGTCACCATTCAACTGTGACTTAGTGATGGAGATGGAGGCTCACTCACACTAGCTCTCTGTTACTGGGCTGAGAGAAGGCTCAAAGACACATCATTGACTGAATTTCAGTCTTTCAGTCTAGTTTTATATTGCGGGGATGCAGTTTTCCTGTTCAGATGACAGTGTGGTTGTAGTTTCAGATGACAGTGTGGTTGTAGTTTCAGATGACTGTGTGGTTGTAGTTTCAGATGACTGTGTGGTTTTAGTTTCAGATGACTGTGTGGTTTTAGTTTCATATGACTGTGTGGTTGTAGTTTCAGATGACTGTGTGGTTGTAGTTTCAGATGACTGTGTGGTTTTAGTTTCATATGACTGTGTGGTTGTAGTTTCAGATGACTGTGTGGTTTTAGTTTCATATGACTGTGTGGTTGTAGTTTCAGATGACTGTATGGTTTTAGTTTCATATGACTGTGTGGTTGTAGTTTCAGATGACAGTGTGGTTGTAGTTTCAGATGACTGTGTGGTTGTAGTTTCAGATGACTGTATGGTTTTAGTTTCAGATGACAGTGTGGTTGTAGTTACAGATGACTGTGTGGTATTAGTTTCATATGACTGTGTGGTTTTAGTTTCATATGACTGTGTGGTTTTAGTTTCAGATGCCTGTGTGGTTTTAGTTTCAGATGCCTGTGTGGTTGTAGTTACAGATGACTGTGTGGTATTCGTGCTAAACAGACTCTCTCAAACAAGCCAGCTGTCACCCTCCATCTTGTCAACCCCACCTCCTTCTGATTGGCAGGCCTCCTGTTTCTCCGTAATTCCTCTTGATTTAGCCAATAAATTACACTTCCAAACCTGCTAAAGCATTTACAGATATTAGGAGCAGAACACGCCACAATTAAGCCCCTTTCAGGTAATTCCAGGGCTAATTTAACAGCAAACAACTGCCACATTTCTTTGTTCAACATGTTGCCTCTGTTTGACTCCATCATACTTCAGAATGGGAAACTCAATTCCTTTCTTTTTTGAAAGACTTACATTAGCTAACTAAACACCTCATGTAAAACTAATGACAGATCCTGATATATGACATAAGACCAAATTCTTGACACTTTTCCTCCCACTCAATGACCACTCATTCACATGGTATCTTTCCCTCTTGTGTTAGTGTGATATCAGTGCTGTCAGTATGATGGGGTGGTTCAATGCCTGCTACAGTAGTGTCTCCAGAGGACTCCAGTGTAAAGCAGGCCTGTCAGGCTCATATCTCAGTGGTGATCTGATATTGTGCTGGAGGTGGGAGTGCAGGTGAATGTGGAGGTGTTTCTGCCTGATGAGGGGGACAGAGTCCCACAGACCTCCACCCCAGCCCCTTGGGCAGATGGTCAGCTGGCCTTGTCACTGCCAGGACACATGGAGCGGTCATTGAGATTCGGCGACAGTTATCTGTAACATTCTTTAGCAAGGAGAGGTGTGTGTGTGTGTGTGTGTGTGTGTGTGTGTGTGTGTGTGTGTGTGTGTGTGTGTGTGTGTGTGTGTGTGTGTGTGTGTGTGTGTGTGTGTGTGTGTGTGTGTGTGTGTGTGTGTGTGTGTGTGTGTGTGTGTGTGTGTGTGTGTGTGTGTACACACAGGGTTTTAGTGTTAGTTGTGTATTAAAGGTTGTTGGACCATTATTGAGAAGGAGAGGCTGTCACAACATCTTCCCTTCACATGCCCTTGGAAGAGAAGTTCACAAAGCCAAAGTAATTATCCACTCATCTCTCACTGCAGGCTGTGTGATTAGAGGCTGTGTGTGTATGTGTATGCCTGTTTGTGTGTGTGCCAAAGTGTGTGTGTGTGCGTGTGTGTCTTTGTGTGTGTGTGTGTAGTATTGTCTCCCCTAGTATTCTACAGGTGTGATGAGACGAAAACATTGATATTTAGGATGGAACTGTTAAGTTAGATTTCTCACATGATCATGTTCTCTGAATGGTTCAGAATTGGTGGACTAGAGGGCATATCCACTGACCTGAACACTCCTGCTCACTGAGCCTGTAGAGGGCACGTAATGGCTGACATTTGGTTGTTAGGGCTCTCTAACTGCCAACGGCGAGCGTCTCTGACTCCTGTTCTAATGTATGACGTTCAGGACATTTGTGGATTCATCTCTTCTCTCCTTCCACCCCTCTCTCTCCCTCCTCTCTATTCCCTCAGTCTCTTTCTCTCAAATTGCTTTCCGCCATGTACTCCTCCTTTCTCACACTTGTCTTGACAGTCGTATACCCATCTACAGTGAACACTCCACATGGACAGAGCCTAACTTCCCACAACTCTAAACACACACACACACACACACACACACACACACACACACACACACACACACACACACACACACACACACACACACACACACACACACACACACACACACACACACACACACACACACACACACACACACACACACACACACCATCTCACTCCACTCCCCTCTCGTCCTTCCATCGGCTCCCTTCCCATTCACCTTGTCTTGTTGGCACACCTCTTACTGTCTTCTCCCTGTCACTCAGCACACCTCCACCCGCAATATTGTGTGCAGTAAGCTGCCCAACCACAGCCTCGAAACAGAGTATTATGAACTCTTGCGCAATCAGAGGTCTTGCTGTTCCAACTGCCTCTTTTTGTCTAATCCTCTTATTGAGTCTCTAACCATGGAACAGGGCAGTCCATTATTCACCATGGAACAGGGCAGTCCATTATTCACCATGGAACAGGGCAGTGTGTGTGTGTGTGTGTGTGTGTGTGTGTGTGTGTGTGTGTGTGTGTGTGTGTGTGTGTGTGTGTGTGTGTGTGTGTGTGTGTGTGTGTGTGTGTGTGTGTGTGTGTGTGTGTGTGTGTGTGTGTGTGTGTGTGTGTGTGTGTGTTTGTGTGTGTGTGTGTATGATGCCACTGTCAGTCCATGGATGACTGACCCATAGCTTTACCAGACAATCACTCATTCACATCCTCCCTGTCTGCATCTCTAGCACCGCCCCCCTCCCTGTTGTCACATTTTCTCCTGCTCCTCCCTTCCGGCGTACGATGTCGCCAGAATACTAACCACCGGTCCTGGGATTCATCATTCCTGAGGAGTCACTATCAAGACCGACAGGGTGAGTGGGCACGATTCCTTCCATGGGCTGAGTACGCCCAGAACTCCCTATGTTACTCCTCCACTGGGTTGACCCCCTTCCAGTGTGTTTTAGGTTTCCAGCCAGCCCTGGCCCCGTGGACACCGGGCCAGACCACGGCTCCTGCGGTAGATGAGTGGTTCCGGCATGCGAAGGAGGTGTGGAGCAACGCGCATGTGAGACTCCAGACCCCTGTGTTCCATTCAGAGGACTGTGTCTGGCTCTCTACCAGGAACCTCCCACTCCGCCTGCCCTGCAAGAAACTGAGTCCCTGCTCTGTGGAGCCGTTCAAGGTTCTCCGGAGGGTCAACGAGGTGACGTACAGGTTACAACTACCCAGTTACTTTCGTATGTCTCCCTTCTCAAGCCGGTGGTTCCTGGTCCCCTTGCTGATACTGTCCCCCCTGTCCCCCACAACACACACCTCCACCCCCCCCCCCTGGACATTGAGGAGGGTCCGACGTACGCTGTCAGATCCCTACTGGACTCCCGACATCGTGAGAGTCAGCTCCAGTATCTGGTGAACTGGGAGGGGTATGGCCCAGAGGAGCGGTGGAGGACATTCTGGACCCCAACATTATCCGTGATTTCCACCTTCGCCGCCCGGATCGACCCGCTCCTCGTCGTCGTCCTGCGGCTGGAGCCACGAGTCAGAAGGGGGGTACCGTCACATCTTCTCCTGCTCCTCCACACAATGTCACCAGAATACGAACCACCGTTCCTGGGATTCACCTCATGTCTCCTCCACCCCAGGCTACCGCTACCCCACACACCTGAAGGGACGTTGGTGTGTTTGAGGATGTGAGGGTTGGCTTGCTTCTCACGCTCATGTTCTCCTCCTTTCTCTTCCTCCTTTTTCTCCCCCTATCCTTTCTTGAAAACCCTACCACCCGCTGGCATACTGCCCATGGTTTGATTCCCCCTTCCTTGTTTGGGAGGTCAGCCTGCCTGTAGTTTTCTCTAGGCCCTGCCAACTGTATGGGGCTTCTATGGAGTCTGTCTCCACTGCAGTTATGGAGCCCTTTCCTTGTGAACCATGAGAGGGCAAGGGCACAAGCGAGTGAACTTGGTACGGGAAAGCATGCACAGGTTTCCTGAAGTGAGATGGGCATCTTTAAAATAGACATCCTTTTTGGAATTGCCGTTGTGAATGCTTGGATGGGCCATGGAGATGTCGTTGGAGAAGACACTCAATGTGGTGTAGGAGTGGTTGTATTCATAGCAGGTTTTAAAGCTTTTTGGGGTATCCCTGGCCTGCTGGAGCTGCTGTAGTATCATCAGTCTGGGAGTGAATGTGTCATGTCTGTCTGTAGCGGAGGAGAGGAGGAGCCATAGCCGGTCCTGATGTATTTCTGTGCAGCTCAGCTGGGAGATATTGTTGTTTCTGTGTTACTCACCACAACATCTCTGTCATGACAGTGCTGATAATAATCCCTGTCCCTCTTTCTATTTCTGTCACTCTGACATACCATGACTTCCTCTCAATCTATCAAAACTCTGTATCTCTTTCTCACTCTCTCTCTCTCTCTTACTCCTTCATTCTCTTTCTCTCTCTTTTTCTATCCCCAAGTCCACTACCTCTCTCTATTCCTGTCTTTTTCCCCTCTCTTTTTCTCTCTCTTTCTTGTTCTCTCTCTTTCTCTCCCCACTGCATCTCTGTTCTTTCTTTCGATATAATGGAGCACTTTGAGAACACATAGTAAGGGGACTTACTGTTGGGGAAGCTCTGTGTGTGCGTGCGTGTGGTCGCCTGCGTGCAACATAGCATTTACAAAGGGCTCTACCCTAAGGAGGAGATACATCACTGCAGTGTAGAAGAGGAGAGAGAGGCAGAGGAGAGTTTGCAGCCAGCTAGCTAAAGAGAACCAAATCTGGGATATTTATTTATTTATTTTAGGGGCAAATTTGTGCATCAGAGAACAGTGACAGATCAAAGGCCTTATCCACAAATGAATCTGTTAAAGTGTGTCGACAGCTGAGTACTGAGGCAAAGTTCTCTCTCTCTCTCTCTCTCTCTCTCTCCCAGTTATTCTGATCGCCATTAAAACCTCGCAGCTCTGAAAAGAGAATCACCATCTGAACGGCAAAAAAAAACAAGCCAGAAGCCTGTATACCGGCGTCCGTGATGAGATGAGTTCTGAATGTGACTGGGAGAGGATTACACAACAATGACTGAAGTCATAGGGATCCTCGTCTAGCTTCCTCTGCCTTAGTACATTCACTAATTAGCACTTTCAACACCAATGTATGATCTCATTATTGCTATTTCCCTTATGTAACACACACGCAAGCACTTGGGCACACACACACACACACACACACACACACACACACACACACACACACACACACACACACACACACACACACACACACACACACACACACACACACACACACACACACACACACACACACACACACACACACACACACACACACACTGCACCGTTACTGCATGAAGAACACCAAGTTATGAATCACTGTGTTGTTTAGTGTTAATATAATTAGTATTGCACATGTTTGTGGAATGTTGATATGATGACATGATTCTGTAAATGTTGTAGATTTTGTCTCCAAGTGCTAGTTCATTGTTTAGGCAATGTTCCTATGCCTCCATGCATAAGCAATTATCTGAGCAATTCGATAATTATGTGATCCTTACCATCAATCATTTTCTAACACTGTTAATAGGTAGAAAGCGTAATGTGGAACTGTTATATGTATTATGTGTATAGTCTTTCCCCTCTCTGTAGCCTCCGTCTATGATTTAAGAACACATTCACAATGTGAAAACATAACACTTCAAAATAGATAAATATATTTATCTCATAATTGTGCAGTATATTTGTATAATAGATCCAATTCAAACAAACTAATTAGTACCCATGCACGGATATAGAGGGAGAGAGGAGAAGGGAAGAAGGGTGAGGGTAGATAATTAGACTGAATTAAGCCATCTCTTTTAATCCATCCCCTGAAAGAGAGAAAGAAAGGCTGGGGTTTGGGGGGCAGGGGTGAGGTCTACACATTCACCGCTCTGCACTTTACTCCTCAGCCAGGATTTTATTTATCTCTCTCTCTCTCTCTCTCTCTCTCTCTCTCTCTCTCTCTCTGTCTCTCTCTCTCTCTATCTCTGTCTCTCTGTCACTCTCTCTCCCTCCCTCCCCTTCCCCCCTCTCTCTCCTTCACTCTCCCTTCTTTTTACTCTCTCTGACACTCTCTCTGAATGTGTGGGAACTGGGAAGCATGGTGCTTTAAAGACACAGAATGGATCAGCTTGTGTTTCTAAGGCTGTAGAAGTGTCTCATTGTCATGATGTCAGTGCATCTCAAGAAGGGTGACCTCTGGACCCTATGGATTCATAGGCACCCATTGCCCCCCACCACCACCCCACACACACACACACACACATTTTTACAGGCCAGATTGCCATTGTCTGCCCACTAGGGGGTATCCAAGCCATTAGCTATGGAATTCAAGGCACTATTGCTTATACACTTATAGCATACACAACTTTATTCTGCTGCGCCATGCCATCTTTCTCGCTCTCACTCTCCCTATCTCTTACTCTCTCTCTCTCACTCTCTATCTACTCCATTCTCTGCGTATCTTTCTCTCTCTCCTCTGTTTCACTCTCTCTCCTCTCTCTCTCTCACTCTCTGTCTCCCCATTTCTCTCTCTCTCTTTCTCTCTCTCCTTCCCCTTTCAGTCTTTCTCTCTCACTCTCTCTCGTCTCTTTCTCACACACAGACGCACTGGCTTCTTCGTCATCTCTGATGCTCGCTTTGTATGTCGGTATACCAGAATATAGCATGCACCGCCAGATGTCGCAAATACATCGTCGGAGGGTTTTGGTGTCAGTTGAAATAAGTCAAGGCACGTATGTGGGGGGATGTGAGCTGACTGGAGCTCTGTGTGTGTGTGTGTGGGGGGGGAGGTCAGAACAGGTCACTAGATTGTCCCTCAGATTTTTGATATTTTATGTATAAGCGAGAGCTAGAGTGAAGGGATAAGCACGTCCATGACAGAGGCATCTCGCTGCCACAATCCGCCACTTCAGCACACAGAAAAAAAAGAGTGGAATCAACGATGACAAGGCCTGCTTCATCCAGAGAGGGTCAGAAACTGAGAACTTACAGGATCTGGAGAGGAACAGGAATAGGACAGACTGAAAAATCATTCCAAATCAACAATGCTAGTCACTGTGTGCTCTCTCACACACACACACACACACACACACACACACACACACACACACACACACACACACACACACACACACACACACACACACACACACACACACACACACACACACACACACACACACACACACACACACACACACACACACGTATACAACCCCCACCCCACATGGGTTGCAGGTAGCCTAGTGGTTAGAGCGTTGGGCCAGTAACCGAAAGGTTTCTAGAACGAATCCCCGAGCTGACAAGGTAAAAATCTGTCCTTCTGCCCCTGAACATGGCAGTTAACCCACTGTTCCTAGGCTGTCATTGTAAATAGGAATTTGTTCTTAAGTGACTTGCCTAGTTAAATAAAGGTTAAAATAAATAAAAAATTAAGTAGGCTATAGCTACACTCATAAATATATTCTCCCAGAGAAATGACTAAGAGAATTGTGCCGCGTGTGAAAGCACTTTGTTTGTAGTTGAAGGGGGGAGAGACTCAGCCTGCCTGCGTGTACGTCCTCAGATCCGGCTGTGCTAGAGCAGTAGATTCCCTAGAGGGCAGCTATCCCAACAACACACCCTCGCTCCTTCAGGGGGAAAAGTTTACTGCCAGATGCTTTTGTAGTGAGACTC
This sequence comes from Salvelinus alpinus, assembly GCF_045679555.1. NCBI lineage: Eukaryota > Metazoa > Chordata > Actinopteri > Salmoniformes > Salmonidae > Salvelinus > Salvelinus alpinus. The sequence continues at coordinate 89,357,876 of NC_092090.1, forward strand.
AAAAGAGTTGCGGCAGTCAGCATTAAAGACTCAGATCTAAGCAGATGCCTCCAACAGAAATACCTACAGTCGAGTGGGGGGAGGGAAACGGAGGCGATTGAGACATTAAAGAAGGACACTAAATGCTCACTTTATGTTGGCTTTTGTAGCACGACGGCGACAACAAAAACAAAACTTCAACCGTAATCTCAACGTTCATTGTTTATGTTTGTTTTTATTCATCCTTGACGCCATAAAAACTGATTCAACATTCACCCCGGGTGGTTACCAGGGCAATGTGGTGTCTCCATGGTTGCTGGGCTGTGCTGTGTTGTGTTGTCGTGTGTGAGAGCCTGAGGGCCTTGGGTGCTGGCTGGGCTTGGGCTTCATCAGATCATGGCGTAGGGCTGGCGTTGACGTGGCGGTGGCGTGGCGTGCATCTCTAAGATCCTCCTCGTGTCCATGTATCCCCACATAGCACAGAGGTGGCTTGTCCCGCCGTCGTGTTCTCCACCAGGACAAATCAATTATTCAACACGCAACCTCAATTAAATTTGAATTTGCCAGTTCAAGTAACCTTTTACCATTCCATGTGTATTATTTAGGCCAACACTTTGGCCCTGTTTAGACCTGGAGCTTATCGGTTTGTTTCAGCCTGTTATCAGAGTTGCATTGTACTGTGATATTTGTTGGGTTCTGAGCTAATGGGGGATGTGTGTGTGTGTGTGTGTGTGTGTGTGTGTGTGTGTGTGTGTGTGTGTGTGTGTGTGTGTGTGTGTGTGTGTGTGTGTGTGTGTGTGTGTGTGTGTGTGTGTGTGTGTGTGTGTGTGTGTGTGTGTGTGTGTGTGTGCGTGCGTGCGTGCGTGCGTGCGTGCGTGCGTGCGTGCGTGTGTGTGGCCTATGTTTTTAGGTCAATGTTTCCAATTAGATGTATACCGTTTTATTCCCAGTTAGCCTGCTTGTTCTCACCCACAAATAAAGGCCTAGCAGGATTGACAGGGGTGAGGGGTCCATGCCTGATAACTCGTTGTACAAATCGGTGCGCTAACACCATGTCATAAGTCGATCATCGAGAGTATCAGCATAGCGATCCGGAAGTTATCTATAGTGACTATTGCTAACACCAAGCTAAGCTGCATTGTTCAACATTACACTCTCTCTGATTTAGTGTTCTCTTTCCTTTCTTACTATATACCTCATCAATTGAAGAGAGTGTAGAGACAGAGAGGGAGAAGCAGCACTGTCAATAAAAGGAACATCGGCAAACTGTTCTGTACAGAAAACAGCCTTAAAACCCCTTCCCCAAACTGTCTCTCCACTCCCCTCCTCTCTGCTATCCAACCAGGATCCCAGCTGGCTTCATCAGGAGCACTACAACTGCACAAAGCCAGAAGGGATGTCACAACAAACAAAAAAGTCCAAGTAACCACTCGAAATGTAATCAGGCTGCATTGATTGAGCTCTGAATGGAGAGTACCTTCAGTGTGTCTCCCTCTCCTCTGAGGAGGCCTTAACTGGGGCCACAGACAGCCAGGGGCCTTCAGCATTCATGTTTTTTTCATCTTCAGCATTCATCTTTCTATTCTTTCCTCTCTTTCACACCTTCATCGTCCCAAGAAAGAAAATCGTCACACAAAAAGGATTTTGAGGGACGGCATCGTGTTTGGTTATTTATCAGTCAATGTATTCTCTTTCTCCTTGACCACGCCTGCGCTGCGTTTGGACAGGGTCATGGGTTTACGTGTCTCAAAATTGGCAATGCAATTAAGGCTAAACTTTGGAGAGGTAGTGAGTCGTAGAGAAAGGTTATATTCAAGAGATGTCTGATAGCTCTTCACGGTGTTCAGAGGGTTAAGGAACATGTGGAAACACAAAGTCAGACATGAGTGAGTGGGTTTTCATTACATTATGTTATGGAAAGGTAATTCTCTGTTCTATATAAAGACCACATCTCTCCTTTAGTGATGTAACCATATTACGTCCCGTGGGAATCTGTGACATTTGATATGAAATGATTGAATCTATAATGTGTGGTTTTATCTAATGTTCTGTACAGTTCAACAGGGCCTGCTTATTACTTTATAATAATACTCTGGCATTATAGAGTGGCTGTATTGATCTTGGAAGTAAAACCATTTATTGTAGAGGTAAATGTTATTATTTTAATATTAAAGCCTTGCTAATTTAATAGAGTTTAACATGGTTCATGCTTTATGCCAGAGGGGTCTTTTCCCACTGCCATACAACTCACCTCACAATGACAGACAGACAGACAGACAGACAGACAGACAGACAGACAGACAGACAGACAGACAGACAGACAGACAGACAGACAGACAGACAGACAGACAGACAGACAGACAGACAGACAGACAGACAGACAGACAGACAGACAGACAGACAGACAGACAGACAGACAGACAGACAGACAGACAGACAGACTGATTCTCCAGCAGTGTTTCTAGCGTCAGACATAATAATATTGTTGTCTAAAAGTATACATTCTATAAACAAATATTGATTCATAAAGAAATCAATTATTTTCATATGAACCAATTAAAGATGTGTTAGACACTTGGTCAGAGTGCTTTGTACAACCAAATCACTATTATTCCTGCGTTTACGTCATGTTGTATAAATGATTGGAGACAGGCACAGACATACGTAATAGGGGGTTTTAATACTCCAACCAAAAACACAACATGCCATGAAAGGCACGGGAACGAAGCCCAAAACAAACACATATACAAAAAGACAGTGATGTAACCCAAACAAAAGAGCGAGGTTAAACCTCTAATAAATACACGGGACGAGACCCGTAATAACAATACACAGAACGAGACCCGTAAAAACAAGTGCACAACAAAACACGGGACGAGACCCGTAATAATGAGTACACTATACAAGCAGCACGAAAGCACAGGTACTCACAAGACCAACGGACATGGGAACAATAACCGACAAGATAATGGTGAACAGAGGGCACATACGGTTGAAGACGGAAGTTTACATACACCTTAGCCAAATATATTTAAACTCAGTTTTCACAATTCCTGACATTTAATCCTGGTAAAAATTCCCTGTTTTAGGTCAGTTAGGATCACCACTTTATTTTAAGAATGTGAAATGTCAGAATAATAGTAGAGAGAATGATTTATTTCAGCTTTTATTTCTTTCATCACATTCCCAGTGGGTCAGAAGTGTATATACACTCAATTAGTATTTGGTACATTGCCTTTAAATTGTTTAACTTGGGTCAAATGTTTCGGGTAGCCTTCCACAAGCTTCCCACGATAAGTTTCCCACATTCCTCCTGACAGAGCTGGTGTAACTGAGTCAGGTTTGTAGGCCTCCTTGCTCGCACACGCTTTTTCAGTTCTGCCCACAAATTTTCTATAGGATTGAGGTCAGGGCTTGCGATGGCCACTCCAATACCTTGACGGCTGGGATGGTGTCCTTTGGCTTGCAAGCCTCCCCCTTTTTCCTCCAAACATAACGATGGTCATTATGGCCAGACAGTTCTGTTTTTGTTTCATCAGACCAGAGGACATTTCTCCAAAAAGTACAATCTTTGTCCCCATGTGTAGTTGCAAACCGTAGTCTGGCTTTTTTATGGCGGTTTTGTAGCAGTGGCTTCTTCCTTCCTTTCAGGTCGATATAGGACTCGTTTTACTGTGGATATAGATACTTTTGTACCTTTTTCCTCCAACTACTCCACAAGGTCCTTTGGTGATGTTCTGGGATTGATTTGCACTTATCGCACCAAAGTACGTTCATCTCTAGGAGACAGATCGCGTCTCCTTCCTGAGCAGTATGACGGCTGCGTGTTCCGATGGTGTTTATACTTGCGTACTATTGTTTGTACAGATGAACGTGGTACCTTCAGGCGTTTGGAAATTGCTCCAAAGGACGAACCAGACTTCTGGAGGTCTACAATTTTTTTTCTGAGGTCTTGGCTGATTTCTTTTCATTTTCCCATGACGTCAAGCAAAGAGTCACTGAGTTTGAAAGTAGGCCTTGAAATACATCCACAGGTATACCTCCAATTGACTCAAATTATGTCAATTAGCCTATCAGAAGCTTCCAAAGCCATGATTTCATTTTCAGGAATTTTCCAAGCTGTTTAAAGAAGTATTTTTAGGCCTTGAGACATGGATTGCCATTCAGAGGATGAATGGACAAGACAAAACATTTGTGCCTTTGAACGGGGTATGGTAGTAGGTGCCAGGAGCACCAGTTTGAGTCTGTCTAGAACTGCAATGATGCTGGGGTTTTCACGCTCAACAGTTTCCCATGTGTATCAAGAAATTTCCACCACCCAAAGGACGTCCAGCCAACTTGACAACTGTGGGAAGCATTTGAATGAACATGGGCCAGCATCCCTGTGGAAAAAACTAATGTTAATATTTGAGGTTCTTATTGTTCACGTTCATTTTAACTATTGAATGCAGATTCTCCCGGTACTGCTGCTCATTCCGTGCACCAGCTCCAGAAGTCTACGTCACCGGCCTCTAGGCGTCACTGAACTGTTTCATTAAGCCCACCTGGTTCCCATTTCCCCTGATTAGTAATTGTATGTACAGTTGAAGTCGGAAGTTTACATACACTGAGGTTGGAGTCAAAGGATCGGTGTCCCGCTAGCGGGACAACTTCCGGTGAAATTGGAGGGCGCACAATTCAAATAAATAATCATAAATATTATGGATTTTAAACATATATGTACATTGAAGTGTCTTATATCGGCTGAAAGTTTAAAGTATTGTCAATCTACTGCGCTGTCCGATTTACAGTAGCCATTACAGCAAAAACATGCCATATGGTTGTTTGAGGATGGCGCCCCACATCAAAATATTTTTCCACCGGCACAGGTTTCATACATTCACATATAACGATTAAATATTCACTTACTTTTTTAACATGCCACATCTTCTGTCTGAAATTTCTATGAGTGTGTCCTTGTATGTTTCAGGGCTTTTCTCTCTCAGTACCTTTCCCAGACCTACTTCTCCCAGGTGCTGTAGATTCATATTTCATCTATAAAAATATATATATTTGAAGGGGGTAGCTCAGCTTAAATATTGCAGATATATTATGGCTTCCATAAATGTAATTGTCTGCATCATTTCCAATCCCCCATGTATAAATCCCCCATGTATAAATCCCCCATGTATAAATCCCCCAT
>NC_092090.1:89368036-89385536 GCF_045679555.1 Salvelinus alpinus
CAGGGTTACCTAATGGTCTGGCATTAGTCTCTGCTGACATGCGGTGAGACTGGGTCTAATCTGTGCGTGGCTAAATTAAAAGGCCTTTTGGTGCGGAAGTGGAGTGCTGGGTTCTCCCTGGCCCCTCTCTGGCCCCTGTGGCCTGCAGTCCGGTCTCAGACCGAGAGCAGGTGTCCCCCACCACACCTGAGAAGTGTGTCTTTATCAGAATCCCAGTCCCTGACACACACACACACACACATACAATTGATTCCCATTCAAAATCCTATTTTCCATAACCTCTAACCCTAAACTTAACACCAACCTTAATCCTTACCTTAACCCCAAAACCTAACCTTAACCCTCAACCTAGCCCTAAACCCCCTAGATATAGCCTTTTTCCTTGTGGGGACCGACAAAATGTCCCCAGTTGGTAGAATTGTTTGCTATTCTTGACTTCTGGTCCCCACGAGTATAGTTAAACATGTCTATGATTGTGTGTGCACAGACACATTTATTCACACGCACGTGCATGTGCATACACATTTAGAAGCTCAGAGCATGTCCTGCGTGTTTGTGTGTGTGTGTGTGTGTGTGTTTGTTTGTTTGTTTGTATGCGTGTGTGTGTGTGTTTGTTTGTTTGTATGCATGTGTGTGTGTGTGTGTGTGTGTGTGACAGAGACTCCCACTCTACCTTATGCCCACCAGTAACACTTGGATGACACCACAAGGAGGATTCTAGGTCCATAGTTCTTGATGTAGCCAGTGTCTGTCTAGGACAATAGATATGGTGACAGTAGGACATGGAAGAAAGCAGATAAGGCTTTATCATTTATATATCTGTAGACAACCTTGAAGATGGTTGGAGATCTGATGGCGGATCCTGTATTTTATATCCTGTATTTTTATACTCACTATTCGCTATTGTTTTTTGATTTTTTAGGTTAAATAGTATTCATTATTTGTCTCCATTTGCAGCAGAAGAGCTCAACAAAGACATGTATTATAATAAATAGAATAGAATAGACTGGACTCCTTCCCAGCCTTTGTAAATCTGGAGTTGAATTTTTTCTTTGTCACATTTCAGACCTCCTTTAACTGTCTGTCCAACAACTACCAAGACATTGTTCAATTGTTCATTGTAAATAAAATAACATGATTTTAGTTGTTTTGACGTTAAATAAGTACATTGTGGATGAAAAGTTCAATTGAAGTGCAGTTATTTTATATGAGGGCAAGTTCTGAGGGGAATGATGATGAAGGCTTGCTGATGTCATTTCCCCCTTTTCCATCCTCCTTATCCTGTTGGTAAGCTTCAGGGAGCCAAAATCAACTTGAAGCTCATAATGAACTCTCTCTTACCCCTCAGCTGTTCCTGCTCAATGTACTTTCTTTCCTCTCATGTACTGGAGCCTGATTGGTTCAGTGGGGTTGTAGACAGTCACCCAGATGTGACCTCAGAGCCCAGCCACAGACCAGACTGGTTATGACAGGCACGCACGAACGCACACACACACGTTTCTCGGAGTCGTGACTGAACAAGGACATGGATAATATACACTATATATACAAAAGTATGTGGACACCCCTTCAAATTAGTGGATTTGGCTATTTCAGCCATACCCGTCGTCACGCCCTGACCATAGAGAGCTGTTTATTCTCTATGTTGGTTAGGTCGGGGTGTGATTAAGGGTGGGTTATCTAGGGGAATTATATGTCTATGTTGGCCTGGTAAGGTTCCCAATCAGAGGCAGCTGTTTATCGTTGTCTCTGATTGGGGATCATATTTAGGTAGCCATTTCCCCATTGTGCTTTGTGGGATCTTGACTATGTATAGTTGCCTGTTAGCACTATTTTGAGCTTCACATTTCGTTTGTTCGCTTGATTGTTTTTTTGTTCTTTGAGTTTTCTCTTCCTAATAAAAGGGATGGAAACACACCACGCTGCATCTTGGTCCAATCATTATGACGAGCGTGACACCCGTTGCTGACAGGTGTATAAAATCGAGCACACAGCCATGCAATCTCCATAGACAAACATTGGCAGTAGAATGGCCTTACTGAAGAGCTCAGTGACTTTCAACGTGGCACCGTCATAGGATGCCACCTTTCCAACAAGTCCATTCGTCCAATGTCTGCCCTACTAGACCTGCCCCGGTCAACTGTAAGTGCTATTATTGTGAAGTTGAAACGTCTAGGAGCAACAACGGCTCTGCCGGGAAGAGGTAGGGCACACAAGCTCACAGAACGGGACCTGCGAGTGCTGAAATGCGTAAAAATCGTCTGTCCTCAGATGAAAACACTCACTAACGATTTCCAAATTGCCACTGGAAGCAACGTCAACACAAGTACTGTTCGTCGGGAGCTTCAGGAAAGCCACACACAAGCCTAAGATCACCATGCACAATGCCAAGCGTCGGCTGGAGTAGGGTAAAGCTCGCCGCCATTGGACTCTGGAGCAGTGGAAACGCGTTCTCTGGAGTGATGAATCACGCTTCACCATCTGGCAGTCTGACGGACGAATCTGGGTTTGGTGGATGCCAGGAGAACACTACCTGCCCCAATGCATAGTGCCAACTGTAAAATTTGGTGGAGGAGGAATAATGGTCTGGGGCTGTTTTTCATGGTTCAGGCTAGGCCCTCTAGTTCCAGTGAAGGGATATCTTAACGCTACAGCATACAATGACATTCTAGACGATTCTGTGCTTCCAACTTTTTGGCAACAGTTTGGTGAAGGCCCTTTCCCGTTTCAGCATGACAATGCCCTCGTGCACAAAGCGAGGTCCATACAGAAATGTTTTTTTCAAGATCGGTTTGGAAGAACTTGTCTGGCCTACACAGAGCCCTGACCTCAACCCCATCAAACAACATTGGGATGAATTGGAACACTGGCTGCGAGCCAAGCTTAATCGCTCAACATCAGTGCCCGACCTCACTAATGCTCTTGTGGATGTATGGAAGCAAGTCCCCGCAGCAATGTTCCAACATCTAGAGAAAGTCTCCCCAGAAGGGTGGACGCTGTTATAGCAGCAAAGTGGGGACCAACTCCATATCAATGAGTGGAGGCTGTTATAGCAGCAAAGTGGGGACCAACTCCATATCAATGAGTGGAGGCTGTTATAGCAGCAAAGTGGGGACCAACTCCATATCAATGAGTGGAGGCTGTTATAGCAGCAAAGGGAGGACCAACTCCATATCAATGAGTGGAGGCTGTTATAGCAGCAAAGGGAGGACCAACTCCCGTGATGTTTTAATAAGATGTTTGACGAGCAGATGTCCACATACTTTTGGTCATGTAGTGTACGTCTAGCTGGTTTTTCTATGCATTGGCAAGACCGAATGGCAGCTTCGGGTAAGGTTAAGGGGGAGGTCTACACCTGTTGTTTGCAAAGCATGTGACAAATGAAATAAGATTTGATTTGACACACAGACACAGGGACAAATGCACACACATACACACACACACACAGACACACACATACACACACACATACACATACTGGCCTATCCTGGAGCATCAAAACAGCATCAAAATAGGATGACTGGGCAACTTTGACTACAGAATCACTACCCGCCGCGTGTGTGACTGTTTGTGTGTGTCCATGCATGCGTGAGTAGGTGGGTGTGTGTGTTCGTAGAGCGTGCGTGTGTTCGTACGTGCGTTGTGTGTGTTCGTAGGTGCGTGTGTGTGTTCGTAGAGCGTGCGTGTGTTCGTACGTGCGTGGTGTGTGTTCGTAGGTGCGTGTGTGTGTTCGTAGGTGCGTGTGTGTGTGCGTAGAGGCGTGTGTGTGTTCGTAGGTGCGTGTGTGTGTGCATAGGTGCGTGTGTGTGTTCGTAGGTGCGTGTGTGTGTGCGTAGGTGCGTGTGTGTGTTCGTAGGTGCGTGTGTGTGTTCGTAGGTGCGTGTGTGTGTGCGTAGGTGCATGTGTGTGTTCGTAGGTGCGTGTGTGTGTGCGTAGGTGCGTGTGTGTGTTCGTAGGCGTGTGTGTGTGTGTGTGTTCGTAGGCGCGTGTGTGTGTTCGTAGGTGCGTGTGTGTGTTCGTAGGTGCGTGTATGTGTTCGTAGGTGCGTGTGCGTAGGTGCGTGTGTGTGTTCGTAGGTGCGTGTGTGTGTGCGTAGGTGCGTGTGTGTGTTCGTAGGTGCGTGTGTGTGTTCGTAGGTGCGTGTGTGTGTGTGTAGGTGCGTGTGTGTGTTCGTAGGTGCGTGTGTGTGTGCGTAGGTGCGTATGTGTGTTCGTAGGCGTGTGTGTGTGTTCGTAGGTGCTTGTGTGTGTTCGTAGGTGCGTGTGTGTGTTCGTAGGTGCGTGTGTATGTTCGTAGGTGCGTGTGTGTGTTCGTAGGTGCGTGTGTGTGTTCGTAGGTGCGTGTGTGTGTTCGTAGGTGCGTGTGTGTGTTCATAGGTGCTTGTGTGTGTTCGTAGGTGCGTGTGTGTGTTCGTAGGTGCTTGTGTGTGTTCGTAAGTGCTTTCGCAAGCAGCTCTAACAGTCTCACGTCAGAATTAAACATTCATCCTTGTTTCAGTTTTTGCCCATGTAAATTCTGAAACCTCCTTGAAGGTAACAACGCTCACTGTGGTCCCCTAGTGGCCGGTTTCCACATCGTCTCCCGACGTCCTCAGACGTGGATGGACTTCGAATACTGATTTTTGTGTTTCGTGGGACCTGGCTGGCATTCGTGTGTGTGTGTGTTCTATATGCAGCGTGTGATTATCTTGTGAGTAACACACTCATTGGAAAGATACACCAAAGGATATAGCATCTCTTTCTCCAAACAGGCAGGAAATAGATTTTGTGTTCAGCAAATCCTTTCATGTAGCCGTGACAGTCGACTCGGTTCCCACAAAAAGAAGCATTTGCTGTTCACGGTCATCCTTCCATGATACCATGATGAGGAGTTTAACGCTCTGGAACAGGTCAGCATATCCACACCATACGCAGTCTTAACTAGATCTCCAGCAGAGAATAATTATTACAAATGAAGACTGACGTGTCTGTGAATAGAACATATGTCTGTGCTGGTCGGGAGCCTCTGTTATAGGAGTCCATGATGTGACGCCGATGGTGCTGAACGGAGCCATTTGATGGTGCTGAACGGAGCCATTTGAGAGGCTGATGTGTTTTATCTGGGCCTGGTTCTGACTGTCATCTCTGCCCAGGGAATGAATGTAATTGAGAGTCAATTCTAATCTGTATGTACGAGGATGAGGGGAGGGGAGATGACGAGGAGATGAGAGGAGGGGAGAGGATGAGGACGAAAAGAGGACAAGGCTGAGAAGAGAAGAGGAGAGGAGAGGGTGCCTGCATACATATTAGTTCAGGCCATGATCAACACCAACATACACTACATGACCAAAAGTAGTTTATTTTTTTTAAACCTTATTTTACCACGTAAGTTGACTGAGACCCAGAGTATGTGAGCGGCGCTGGAGCGGAGCGAGGAGCACAGCGTGCCCAATTTGACTGGAACATGGAGCGAGTTTCCCAAAGGCTGGAGCGTCGGTCTTCTACTCCTACTCCGACTCCAGAATCTCACTTCACCAGCTCAGGGCGCGCCCCGTCCCAGCATGCATTGGTAGTCTACTTGTGTGCTGCTATAGTCCCTTGCTTTAGCTACTGTCATGGAGTTCACTAAATATTTTCATAAAGACACTGAAAAAACACACAGGTGTTAAATCAAGGTGACTTACAAAGATGAGGACCAAGAGCAAGAGAGGGAGTGTGGTGATGTAGTGTCCACAACTAAAGAATCATTTTGGAATCTGAAAAGACACGTATCCCGAAAGCATGATGGTGTACTTACTACCTGCACATGCTAAAAGAAAGAAATGAGGTGGGTAGATAACTAAATGTGTAATTATAGCAAAGTATTTATAAACAAAAATCTCTTTAACTTAAGTTTTTTGTTTTTGTTCTATTATCTATAGAATAATTGATTTTGGGTCAATAGGCCTGGCATATTCCCACGCTCAAGGAGCTTTCCATTGTTATTGGTTTATTTTGCCTAAAAACCATTAGGACTACCTATGGACAATTAAACAAAACAACTCTGCATCTCTGCCCAGCCTGGGAAGAGTGGCAAAAAGTGTGTTTAGCATCCCCAGTGGCTCTGCAGGTGTCGAGAGTGTTACGGGTGTGTACTGGAGGCGAAGTCAGGTGCAGGAGAGCAGAGTGTAGTTAACAGGCGCACTTTTTATTCCGGTCCAAACGAAAGCACATAAGTACATAAACGTGCCCAAAACACGGAACAAAACAAAAGTCTGGTGCGTGACAATACCCACATAACAAAAAACTGTTTCACACAAAGACATGGAGGGGAACAGAGGACTAAATACATTCAGTGTGATTAGGGAATGAAAACCAGGTGTGTATGGAACAAGACAAAACAAATGTAAATATGACAAATGGAGCGGCGATGGCTAGAAAGCCGGTGACGTCGAACGACACCCGAACAAGGAGAGGAGCCGAATTTGGCGGAAGTCGTGACAGGGAGGATATTCTCCCCTGCTGGCCTGCTCTCCAGGCACCATCGAATGAGCCTGAAGCCACAGACTAACCAAACTCGTGTTTCTAAAAATGAATTCCAAAAATAAGAATTCAATGGCACTAACAAGTCATTTTTTGTTTAACTTGTATTTAATTCTAAGTAAATCACAGCCTACATAGGCAATTTATAGATTACAATACATCGAAACACACTCGTAAATGCTTCACAATGTATTTCTTTGTAGGCTATAGCCTTGAAATAATTGAAATAATATAGCCTAAATAATTCATTTTCATTCCTTCTTAGGCTCCCTGTCTGGCTCCTGATCTATTTGGAGTGTTTATGTGCTGTTTAATATGACATGTAACCTACATGAAATGATGTGCGCTTCTTAACCTCACCTTTTCATGTTGTTTATTAAAATACTTTTCATTCAAATCCATATGGGGCTTTTCAGAGGGATTCCTCAAGGAACCCTTTTGAACTGGACAGGTTCTGCCGGTGTGGCAAACCAAAAGGTTCTGCCGGTGTGGCAAACCAAAAGGTTCTGCCGGTGTGGCAAACCAAAAGGTTCTGCCGGTGTGGCAAACCAAAAGGTTCTGCCGGTGTGGCAAACCAAAAGGTTCTTCCGGTGTGGCAAACCAAAAGGTTCTGCCGGTGTGGCAAACCAAAAGGTTCTTCCGGTGTGGCAAATCAAAAGGTTCTGCCGGTGTGGCAAACCAAAAGGTTCTGCCGGTGTGGCAAACCAAAAGGTTCTGCCGGTGTGGCAAACCAAAAGGTTCTTCCGGTGTGGCAAACCAAAAGGTTCTGCCGGTGTGGCAAACCAAAAGGTTCTGCCGGTGTGGCAAACCAAAAGGTTCTGCCGGTGTGGCAAACCAAAAGGTTCTGCCGGTGTGGCAAACCAAAAGGTTCTTCCGGTGTGGCAAACCAAAAGGTTCTGCCGGTGTGGCAAACCAAAAGGTTCTGCCGGTGTGGCAAACCAAAAGGTTCTTCCGGTGTGGCAAACCAAAAGGTTCTGCCGGTGTGGCAAACCAAAAGGTTCTGCCGGTGTGGCAAACCAAAAGGTTCTGCCGGTGTGGCAAACCAAAAGGTTCTGCCGGTGTGGCAAACCAAAAGGTTCTGCCGGTGTGGCAAACCAAAAGGTTCTTCCCGGCACCTTTACTTCTTAAAGGCGGTTCATGGTCAATTCGGAATCTGCATTGTCCATTCAGCATCTACGGTGATATAGCCTCTGCAGAAGTCAGGGCATTCATACTTCTTGCGCTTCACGGAGCAGCGCAGAGCTGTTGTGAAGGAAGTTGTCAAGGAACTGTGTTTGCGTTTATACAGGACCTCCCGTCCTCTGCATATCAATGCAAAGCTATACAGAGCCCTCCGCATTGCTACAACATTTGAGAGACGCACGGCGATGCGGAAATCAATTTGGCCTCTGCATGCCTCCGGAGGCTCTGCAATTGTGTCACACCATCCATACTACGCTTCCGTCCACATTTTCGGATCAAGCATAAATTGGCTCTGAGAGTGTATGAGGGAGAAACAATGAGACAAGCGAGACAGAGAGACAGAGAGACAGAGCGAGAAAGAGAGACAGAGAGACAAGTGAGACAGAGAGACAGAGCAGGATAGAGAGGAGATGGTTAATTTGATTAAGCAGGCCTGGCAGGGGGAGGGAGTGGAGCTCCTCCTGGCTTGCACCCTTTACCCTGTACCCTTTCCTCCTCTCTCTCCCCTCTCTCTCTCTCCCCTCTATCTCTCTCCCTCTCTCTCCCTCTCTCCACTCCCATAGAGGTATAATTGGACACTCCACCTGCCACTTCATCATCTACCTGTCACCATTTTAACCTCTCTGTTCTCTCTCTCCATCTTCCTCTGCTCTATGTCTCTTCTCTCTCAACTCACTTCTTTCCCTCCCTCTCTTCCTGTGTCACTCTGTTGAGGAGGGCATTTTCTCAGACCTTGTTAGCGCAAGCGGGACCACAATGTTCTCCCTGATAGACACACTTCTCCTCCTTCCACTTCCTCTCTTTCCCTTTCTCCCTCTAGCTCCCATCCTGCTCCTTCTCCTCTCTCTATACCTCCCTCTAGCCCCCTCTCCTTTCTCTATACCTCCCTCTAGCTCCCTCTCATCTCTCTATACCTCCCTCTAGCTCCCTCTCCTCTCTCTATACCTTCCTCTAGCTCCCTCTCTTCTCTCTATACCTCCCTCTAGCTCCCTCTCCTCTCTCTATACCTTCCTCTAGCTCCCTCTCCTCTCTCTATACCTCCCTCTAGCTCCCTCTCCTCTCTCTATACCTCCCTCTCATCTCTCTATACCTCCCTCTAGCTCCCTCTCCTCGCTCTATACCTCCCTTTAGCCCCTTCTCCTTTCTCTATACCTCCCTCTAGCTCCCTCTCCTCTCTCTATACCTCCCTCTAGCTCCCTCTCCTCCCTCTATACCTCCCTCTAGCTCCTTCTCCTCTCTCTATACCTCCCTCTAGCTCCCTGTCCTCTCTCTATACCTCCCTCTAGCTCCCTCTCCTCTCTCTATACCTCCCTCTAGCTCCCTCTCCTCTCTCTATACCTCCCTCTCCTCTCTCTATACCTCCATCTAGCTCCCTCTCCTCTCTCTATACCTCCCTCTAGCTCCCGTCCTGCTCCCTCTCCTCCCTCTATGCCTCCCTCTTGCTCCTTCACTACCTCTGACTATACCCCCCCCCTCTCTCTCTCTCTCTCTCTCTCTGAATACTGATGCCATGAACCCTCTCAACAGTTATCAACCCTTTTACACATAATTTATACAATATACAGTATCCCAGACAACAGCGTACTGTGTTGTTCTCTGTGGTGCTGGGAAGTGTGAGGTACGTAGCCTCCATACATGTCGGCCTCCCATCCTTCGTCCTGAGCTCTGGGAATATTGCACACAGACGCTTCCTCTCACATTCAGTACCGCATTGAGATTCAGGAGCTGAGCCTGACTTCTAGCATCACAGTAATTATTTTACATCGCTACGAGGAACACCGGTCCTGGTGGAATATATTACCTCCACTCTAACCAGATGAATTTCCCAGCACATACAGTACAACCTCCTGGCTGTGTGTTTGTGTCTGTGTGCGTGCATGTGTGCCAGCGTGTGCGTGTGCAGGTGTGTGTGCGTGCGTGCCAGCGTGCGTGCGTGTGTGCGTGTGTGTGTGCCAGCGCGTGTGTGTGTGCGTGTGCATGTGCGTGTGTGCCAGCGTGTGCGTGTGTGTGCAGGTGTGTGTGCGGGTGTGTGTGCGGGTGTGTGTGCCTGCGCTGGGTGTTACATTCTGTAACTATTTGTGTGAAAACAGGCATTTATTTTTTTACATCGCTAAGCAAGGTCAGGCCATACACTGAGCGTACGAAACATCAGGAACACGTTCCTAATATTGAGTTGCAATCCATTTTACCCTTAGATCAGTCTCAATTTGTAGGGCATGGACTCTATAAGGTGGCGAAAGCATTCCAGTCCAGTTGGCTGGATGTCCTTTGGGTGGTGGACCATTCTTGATACACACAAGAAACTGTTGAACATGGAAAACCCAGCAGCGTTGCAGTTCTTGACACACTTAACTTCTTGCAACTATAGGGGGTGCTGTTCCGCATTAGCATTTTTTGGTCTCCAAATTAAACTGCCTCGTGCTCAATTCTTGATCGTACAATATGCATATTATTGTTATTATTGGATAGAAAACACTTTCTAGTTTCTATAGCCGTTGGAATTTTGTCTCTGAGTGGTACAGAACTACTTCTACAGCACTTTTCCTGACAGGGAGTCAGATTTCAGAAATTTTGACCCCTGATCTGGGGTCGGTTTTAAGGTGCCTGTAGATGCTATGGAGAAACCGACACTGCCTACGTCTTCCTCTGGGTGTCAGTACGTCATCACGCTTTGAATGGATTCGATTGCGCAATCAGAGCCACTATAAAACACGAAAACGTGGAAGTACCGTTCTCTTCCTGCATGCGTCTTGCGCAAGATGGACATCAGACCTGCCTCCTTCCAAATGGTTGTTTAGCCAGTGATATTTCTCCGGTCATGTTTTTAGTCGTTATAGTTGTTAAAAACATCATAATGTAGTTAATTTGAACCGTTTTATAGCAATTTATATCCGTTTAGTGCGATTTTGAGGAATTTCTTTGTCGTGCACTCTGAAACTTTGGGCACGTTTCGGGGTCCCGTTCGATCGTTAGTGGACATTTCGAAGGACAGAGGACATCTATCGACCAAAAGAAGATTAGACCCAAGAAAGGATACATTGCCCAAGAATCTGATGGAAAATCACCTCATAGTAAGAAATATTTAATATGATAAATCGTTGTTCTGTCGAAATATTTTAAACGCATATTACGCCATTTTGTTTGTTATAGCTTCTCTTGGCGAACGCTGTATAAGAAAGTAAGGATAATTTTAGAAATGTAAATCAGCGATTGCATTAAGAACTAATTTGTCTTTCGATTCCTGTCAACCCTGTATTTTTTAGTCAAGTATATGATTAGCTTTCGATTAAACTAGATCACTCTGAAAGATGACGTCCGACATTTTGAGGCTTGATTTCCTACTATTTTCATTGTGTAACCACGGTTTTGTATGGCTAAATATGCACATTTTCGAACAAACTGTATATGTATGTTGTAAAATGATGTTACAGGAGTGTCATCGGAAGAATTCTGAGAAGGTTAGTGAAAAAATTAATATATTTTGGCGATGATTACGTTATAGCTCTCTTTGGCTTGAATCGATGCTCTGGTAACGTTTGCACATGTGGTATGCTAACTTATCGATTTATTGTGTTTTCGCTGTAAAACGCTTAGAAAATCTGAAATATTGTCTGGAATCACAAGATCTGGGTCTTTCCATTGCTATGCTTTGTCTATTCTTATGAAATGTTTTATGATGAGTAAATTGGTCATACACGTTGCTCTCTATAGTAATTCTAGTCGAGTTGTGATGGTCGGTGCAATTGTAAACTGTGATTTCTACCTGAAATATGCACTTTTTTCTAACAAAACCTATCCTATACCATAAATATGTTATCAGACTGTCATCTGATGAGGTTTTTTATTGGTTATTGGCTATCAATATCTTAGTTTAGCCGAATTGGTGATAGCTACTGGTGGAGAGAAAAAATGGTGGACAAAGAAATTGTGTATTTTGCTAACGTGTTTAGCTAATAGATTTACATATTGTGTCTTCCCTGTAAAACATTTTAAAAAATCTGAAATGGTGGCTTTATTCACAAGATCTGTATCTTTCATCTGGTGTCTTGGACTTGTGATTTAATGATATTTAGATGCTACTATCTACTTGTGAAGCTATGCTAGCTATGCTAATCAGTGTGTGGGGGGGGTGGGGGGTGATCCCGGACCCGGGGTAGAGGCTCGTGAAAGGTTAAACCGATGCGCCTGGCACCTACTACCATATACCATTCTAAGGCACAAATGTCTTGTCTTGTCCATTCACCCTCTGAATAGCACTCGTACACAATCCATGTCTCAATGCTTAAAACTCCTTCTTTAACCCATCTCCTCCCCTTGTCTACACTGACTGAAGTGGATTTAACAGCTGACATCTATAGGGATCGTATTTTTCACCTGGATTCACCTGGTCAGTCTGTGTCATAGAAAGAGCAGGTTTTGTACATCTCAGGTAGCCTGTGTGTTCATTATTCTCACTGTGGTGTTCCACACACACCAATTACAGTGCTATGGTACAGCCCTCTGTATCAGGGGCTAAAGTGCTGGAATGGCACTACTGCCTGCCTCCTAGCCAGATAGAGAGATCCAGAGAGAGAGAGAGAGAGATCCAGAGAGAGAGAGAGAGATCCAGAGAGAGATCCAGAGAGAGATCCAGAGAGAGATCCAGAGAGAGAGAGAGAGAGAGATCCAGAGAGAGATCCAGAGAGAGATCCAGAGAGAGATCCAGAGATAGATCCAGAGAGAGATCCAGAGAGAGATCCAGAGAGAGAGAGAGAGAGAGATCCAGAGAGAGATCCAGAGAGAGATCCAGAGAGAGATCCAGAGAGAGAGAGAGAGATCCAGAGAGAGAGAGAGAGAGAGATCCAGAGAGAGATCCAGAGAGAGATCCAGAGAGAGAGAGAGAGAGAGATCCAGAGAGAGATCCAGAGAGAGATCCAGAGAGAGATCCAGAGAGAGAGAGAGAGAGAGATCCAGAGAGAGATCCAGAGAGAAATCAAGAGAGAGATCCAGAGAGAGATCCAGAGAGAGATCCAGAGAGAGATCCAGAGAGAGAGAGAGAGAGAGAGATCCAGAGAGAGATCCAGAGAGCGATCCAGAGAGAGATCCAGAGAGAGATCCAGAGAGCGATCCAGAGAGAGAGAGAGAGAGAGATCCAGAGAGCGAGAGAAAGAGATCCAGAGAGAGAGAGAGAGGGATCCAGAGAGAGATCCAGAGAGAGAGAGAGAAACAGATCCAGAGAGAGAGAGAGAGAGATCCAGAGAGCGAGAGAAAGAGATCCAGAAAGAGAGAGAGAGAGATCCAGAGAGAGATCCAGAGAGCGATCCAGAGAGAGAGAGAGAGAGAGATCCAGAGAGCGAGAGAAAGAGATCCAGAGAGAGAGAGAGAGGGATCCAGAGAGAGATCCAGAGAGCGAGAGAAAAAGATCCAGAGAGAGAGAGAGAAACAGATCCAGAGAGAGAGAGAGAGAGAGAGATCCAGAGAGCGAGAGAAAGAGATCCAGAGAGAGAGAGAGAGAGAGATCCAGAGAGAGAGAGAGAGAGAGAGATCCAGAGAGAGATCCAGAGAGCGATCCAGAGAGAGAGAGAGAGAGATCCAGAGAGCGAGAGGAAGAGATCCAGAGAGAGAGAGAGAGGGATCCAGAGAGAGATCCAGAGAGAGATCCAGAGAGTGTGAGAAAGCGATCCAGAGAGAGAGAGAGATCCAGAGAGAGATCCAGAGAGAGATCCAGAGAGAGAGATTCAGAGCGAGAAAGAGATCCAGAGAGAGAGAGAGAGATCCAGAGAGAGATCCAGAGAGAGATCCAGAGAGAGATCCAGAGAGAGATCCAGAGAGAGAGAGAGAGAGAGATCCAGAGAGAGATCCAGAGAGAGATCCAGAGAGAGATCCAGAGAGAGAGAGAGAGATCCAGAGAGAGATCCAGAGAGAAATCCAGAGAGAGATCCAGAGAGAGATCCAGAGAGAGATCCAGAGAGAGAGAGAGAAAGAGATCCAGAGAGCAGGAGAAAAAGATCCAGAGAGAGAGAGAGAGATCCAGAGAGCGAGAGAAAGAGATCCAGAAAGAGAGAGAGAGATCCAGAGAGCGATCCAGAGAGAGAGAGAGAGAGAGAGATCCAAAGAGCGAGAGAAAGAGATCCAGAGAGAGAGAGAGAGGGATCCAGAGAGAGATCCAGAGAGCGAGAGAAAAAGATCCAGAGAGAGAGAGAGAAACAGATCCAGAGAGAGAGAGAGAGAGAGATATCCAGAGAGCGAGAGAAAGAGATCCAGAGAGAGAGAGAGAGGGATCCAGAGAGAGATCCAGAGAGCGAGAGAAAAAGATCCAGAGAGCGAGAGAAAGAGATCCAGAGAGAGAGAGAGAGATCCAGAGAGAGATCCAGAGAGAGATCCAGAGAGAGAGAGAGAGAGAGAGAGAGAGAGAGAGATCCAGAGAGCGATCCAGAGAGAGAGAGAGAGAGAGAGATCCAGAGAGCGAGAGGAAGAGATCCAGAGAGAGAGAGAGAGGGATCCAGAGAGAGATCCAGAGAGAGATCCAGAGAGCGTGAGAAAGCGATCCAGAGAGAGAGAGAGAGATCCAGAGAGAGATCCAGAGAGAGATCCAGAGAGAGAGATTCAGAGCGAGAGAGAGAGAGAAAGAGATCCAGAGAGAGAGAGAGAGAGAGAGAGAGAGAGAGAGAGAGAGAGAGAGAGAGAGAGAGAGAGAGAGAGAGAGAGAGAGAGAGAGAGAGAGAGAAAGAGAGATTCAGGGAGAGAGAGAGAGAGAAAGAGATCCAGAGAGAGAGAGAGAGATCCAGAGAGAGATCAAGAGAGCGAGAGAAAGAGATCCAGAGAGAGAGAAAGAGATCCAGAGAGAGATATCCAGAGAGAGATCCAGAGAGAGATCCAGAGAGAGATCCAGAGAGAGATCCAGAGAGAGATCCAGAGAGAGATCCAGAGAGAGAGATTCAGAGAGAGAGAGAGAGAGAGAGAGAGAGAGAGATCCAGAGAGAGAGAGAGAGATCCAGAGAGAGATCCAGAGAGAGAGAGAGAGATCCAGAGAGAGATCCAGAGAGCGATCCAGAGAGAGATCCAGAGAGAGAGAGATCCAGAGAGCGAGAGAAAGAGATCCAGAGAGCGAGAGAGAGGGATCCAGAGAGAGATCCAGAGAGCGAGAGAAAAAGATCCAGAGAGAGAGAGAGAAACAGATCCAGAGAGAGAGAGAGAGAGAGATCCAGAGAGCGAGAGAAAGAGATCCAGAGAGAGAGAGAGAGAGAGATCCAGAGAGAGATCCAGAGAGAGAGAGAAAGAGAGAGAGAGAGAGAGAGATCCAGAGAGAGATCCAGAGAGAGAGAGAGAGAGAGAGAGAGAGATCCAGAGAGCGAGAGAAGGAGATCCAGAGAGAGAGAGAGAGGGATCCAGAGAGAGATCCAGAGAGAGATCCAGAGAGCGTGAGAAAGCCATCCAGAGAGAGAGAGATCCAGAGAGAGATCCAGAGAGAGATCCAGAGAGAGAGATTCAGAGCGAGAGAGAGAGAGAAAGAGATCCAGAGAGAGAGAGAGAGAGAGCGAGAGAGAGATTCAGGGAGAGAGAGAGAGAGATCCAGAGAGAGAGAAAGAGATCCAGAGAGAGAGAGAGAAAGAGATCCAGAGAGAGAGAGAGAGATCCAGAGAGCGATCCAGAGAGTGAGAGAAAGAGATCAAGAGAGAGAGAGAGAGATTCAGGGAGAGAGAGAGAGAGAAAGAGATCCAGAGAGAGAGAGAAAGAGAGAGATCCAGAGAGAGATCCAGAGAGCGAGAGAAAGAGATCCAGAGAGAGAAAGAGATCCAGAGAGAGAGAGAGATCCAGAGAGAGATCCAGAGAGAGATCCAGAGAGAGATCCAGAGAGAGATCCAGAGAGAGAGATTCAGAGAGAGAGAGAGAGATCCAGAGAGAGAGAGTGATCCAGAGAGAGATCCAGAGAGTGAGAGAAAGAGATCCAGAGCGAGAGAGAGAAATTCAGGGAGAGAGAGAGAGAGATCCAGAGAGAGAGAAAGAGATCCAGAGAGAAAGAGAGAAAGAGATCCAGAGAAAGAGAGAAGGAGATCCAGAGAGTGATCCAGAGAGAGAGATCCAGAGAGAGAGATCCAGAGAGATATTCAGAGAGAGAGAGAAAGAGATCCAGAGAGAGAGAGAGGGTGGGAGAGAGATCCAGAGAGAAATAGAGCGAGAGAGAGGGAGAGAGAAAGAGAGCGATCCAGAGAAAGAGAGAGAGAGAGAGAGATGACATTTGAAAATACTTTATCATTTTAGAACTTCTGTGAGTGTAATGTTTACTGTTCATTTTCATTGTTCATTTCACTTTTGTTTATTATCTACTTCACTTGCTTTGAAAATGTTAACATATGTTTCCCATGCCAATAATGCCCTTGACTTGAATTGAGAGAGAGAGAGAGAGAGAGAGAGAGAGAGAGAGAGAGAGAGAGAGAGAGAGAGAGAGAGAGAGAGAGAGAGAGAGAGAGAGAGAGAGAGAGAGAGAGAGAGAGAGAGAGAGAGAGAGAGAGAGAGAGAGAGAGAGAGAGAGAGAAAGCCATCACCTACAGAGAGATGAACCTGGAGAAGAGTCCCCTAAGCAAGCTGGTCCTAGGGCTCTGTTCACAAACACACCCCACAGAGCCCCAGGACAACAGCACAATTAGACCCAACCAAATCATGAGAAAACAAAAAGATAATTACTTGACACATTGGAAAGAATTAACAAAAAAACAGAGCAAACTAGAATGCTATTTGGCCCTAAACAGAGAGTATACAGTGGCGGAATACCTGACCACTGTGACTGACCCAAACTTAAGGAAAGCTTTGACTATGTACAGACTCAGTGAGCATAGCCTTGCTATTGAGAAAGGCCGCCGTAGGCAGACATGGCTCTCAAGAGAAGACAGGCTATGTGCTCACTGCCCACAAAATGAGGTGGAAACTGAGCTGCACTTCCTAACCTCCTGCCCAATGTATGACCATATTAGAGAGACATATTTCCCTCAGATTACACAGATCCACAAAGAATTCGAAAACAAATCCAATTTTGATAAACTCCCATATCTACTGGGTGAAATTCCACAGTGTGCCATCACAGCAGCAAGATTTGTGACCTGTTGCCACAAGAAAAGGGCAACCAGTGAAGAACAAACACCATTGTAAATACAACCCATATTTATGTTTATTTATTTTAACTTGTGTGCTTTAACCATTTGTACATTGTTACAACACTGTATATATATAATATGACATTTGTCATGTCTTTATTGTTTTGAAACTTCTGTATGTGTAATGTTTACTGTTAATTTTTATTGTTTATTTCACTTTTGTATATTATCTACCTCACTTGCTTTGGCAATGTTAACACATGTTTCCCATGCCAATAAAGCCCCTTGAATTGAATTGAATTGAATTGAGAGAGAGAGAGAGAGGCAGAGAGAGAGAGAGAGGCAGAGAGAGAGAGAGAGGCAGAGAGAGAGAGAGAGAGAGAGAGAGAGAGAGAGAGAGAGGCAGAGAGAGAGAGAGAGGCAGAGAGAGAGAGAGAGAGAGAGAGAGAGAGAGAGCGAGAAAGAGAGAGAGAGAGCGAGAGAGGCAGATAGGTCTGAACCTTCTATTCTGTAACAACATTCATTACAATCCCACCATCTCTCCAGACTTCTATCTGACTGGTATACTACATTAAAGCAAAAATGCCAAATGAAAGTAGTTTGGACCCGGTTCTGACAGTGAGTGCTGTGTTGTATGCAGGTATGTGTACAGTAGAGAGAATTGTCTGTCTTCCCCCAGTTATTCAACACACTCTTGCCGAATCTCTTGGGGTATTCAATTCCTGGGTGAGTTATCAAAAAAGCTTT